>NC_064614.1:1228258206-1228561236 GCF_023898315.1 Schistocerca nitens
TTTTGCATCACCCCAGTTCCCAGAACTCTTGAAGATAGACGTTGACTGTGGATACTGTATCACAGACACAGTCCCTTTGTTCAGAGATGTCACTGAACCCACCCAGACGTGTAAAAAAAAAAAAATGGTTCAAATGGCTCTGAGCACTATCGGACTTAACAGCTGTGGTCATCAGTCCCCTAGAACTTAGAACGACTTAAACCTAACTAACCTAAGGACATCACACACATCCATGCCCGAGGCAGGATTCGAACCTGCGACCGTAGCAGTCGCGCGGTTCCGGACTGTGCGCCTAGAACCGCGAGACCACCGCGGCCGGCGTGTAAAAAATCATGCATGAGCAGTGCCTATCAGACGGAGAGTTCCGACAGCTGATCAGTTTCAGACATTCTAACAGGAAGGAGGTACACTGGTCGTGTTGTCGGTAGTTCAACAATGCCTAGATGGTCAATACCGCGGTTCGATCGCGTCCGTATTGTTACTTTGTGCCAGAAAGGGCTCTCAACAACGGAAGTGTCCAGGCGTCTCGGAGTGAAATAAAGCGATGTTGTTCGGACATGGAGGAGTTATAGAGAGACAGAAACTGTCGCTTATATGCCTTGCTCAGGCCGCCCAAGGGCTACTACTGTAGCGCATGACCGCTACCTGAGGATCATGGCTCGAAGGATCCCTTACACCTGGCCGTTGTGGCCGGTCCTAGGCGCTTCAGTCCGGAACCGCGCGACCTCTGCGGTTGCAGGTTCAAATCCTGCCTCAGGCATGGATGTGTGTAATGTCCTTAGATTAGTTAGGCTTAAGTAGTTCTAAGTTCTTGGGGGGGCTAATGACCTCAGATGTCAAATCCCTTAGTGCATAGAGACATTTGAACCATTTTGTGAACCCTGACAGCATGTTGAATATGGCATTTAGTGCTGCCACAGGACGCCGTGTTACGACTCAAACTGTGCGCAATAGGCTACATGATGTGCAACTTCACTCCCGAGGTCCATGGAGCGCGGTACCGATGGGTCCAACAACATGCCCAATGGACCACTCAGGATTGGCATCACGTTCTCTTCACCGAGGAGTGTCGCATATGCCTTCGACCAGCCAGTCGTCCGTGACGTGTCTGCAGGCAACCCGGTCAGGCTGAACGCCTTAGACACACTTTGCAGCGAATGCAGCAACGTGGAGGTTCCTTGATCTTTTTGGGTGGCATTATATGGCGCCGACGTAGGCCTTTGGTGGTAATGGAAGGCGCCGTAAAGGCTGTCCGATACGCGAATGCCGTCCTCCGACCGATATGCAAGCATATCGGCAGCATATTGGCGAGGCATTCATCTTCATGGACGACTATTCGCGCCCCCATCGTGCGTGTCTTGTGAATGAATTCCTTCAGGTTAACGGCATCGCTCGATTAGTCTGTCCAACATGTTCTCCAGGCATGAACACTATCGATCATGCCTGGGATAGATTGAAAAGGGCTGTTTATGGACGACTTCATCCACCAGCCACTCTGAAGGATCTACAGTGAATCGCTGTTGAGGAGTGAGAGGCCTATGCCGAATCGCTGTTGAGGAGTGGGACAATCTGAACCAACAGTGCCTTGATGAATTTGTGGATTGTAGCCACGTCGAATACAGGCATGTATTAATGAAAGAGGACGTGCTACTGGGTATTAGAGGTACCGGTGTGTAAAGCAATGTAGACCACCACCTCTGAAGGTCTCGCTGTATGGTGGTACAACACGCAATGTGCGGTTTTCATTAGTAATAAAAGGTGCGTAAATAATGTTTATTTTGATCTCTACTCCAATTTTCAGTACAGATTCCGGAACTCTCGGAACCGAGATGATACAAAACTTTTTGTGATGTGTGTAATACTGGAGGTAACTAAAAGAAATACGCAATGAGACGAACAGAAGTGACAGAATTATTCAAGTGGGGCGACAACTGTCCCGAAGGAAAGCGGGACAGCAGCCAAAACCACTAACGAACAAGTTAACAAACCGAAGAGAAAATTTACTTAAGTTGTATTTCTCCAGCTGTACGAAGACTCATTACAAATAATGCTGCAAGAAATAGAGTAGAGCTCTCAGCATCAACAAGGGAGAGGCTCCCTGCTGTACTACACGAACAAGGTTTCGGAGTCGCCACTAGATGGCATCTGCTTAGCGTCACAAAGTGAAGACGCTCCAATTGGAAGTCGATTGGTGGCTGCCACCGGCCGTCCTGTATCGGGACGGGAGCGGGCGATCGTGGTACGGATGCGCTCTAGGAGAAGATTAGCGAATGTGCTCCATTGAGTTTGCAAGATTCCGCATGGCCGCTGTCGGTGTCTGACGGAACCTTGCAATTCCGTTGCCAGCTTCGGCCATTCGTCAAGTGGTACTGATACGTGATACCACAGAATGGTTCAAATGGCTCTGAGCACTATGGGACTTAACTTCTCAGGTCATCAATCCCCTAGAACTTAAAACTACTTAAACCTAACTAACCTAAGGACATCACACACATCCATGCCAGAGGCAGGATTCGAACTTGTGACCGTAGCGGTCGCGCTGTTCCAGACAGTAGCGCCTAGAACCGCTCGGCCACCCCGGCCGGCGTGATACCACACTCTTGACACTACAAAAGGCGGGACGCGGTGCTTAATCGGCTGTGTTATCACCACGAATGAAAATGCATGATCTGCAATGTGCTCCCGTACTGGCCACAAGCTAGATAAGGAGTTCTTGTGGTAGAGCGTTCCACTTTCCGCCACCGAGGTTACAAATCCTGGATTTTCATTGCCGTATGTGAGTATGCTGCGAAACGTCTCCCAACGCATCCCGCACGTGCTTGATGGGATTTAAGTCGACCTAACAGGCAGGCCAGTCCATTCGCCGAGTATCCTCTCTTTTCAAGAGTTTCCACGTAGATGAGGTCGCGCACTGTCATCCATAAAAATGAAGTCAGGGCCAAGTGCATTCCTGGAAAAGTGGACATGTGGAAAGGTTGTATTTTGGTCGCTGCTATCTCCAATAATGCTCTAAATAACAATTAACACCTGTAACATCGAAAGTATCTCGTTCGGCAGTGCTGGATATACCCTTTTACGTCGAGGGGTGGGGACACCCAGGATCGTTGTTAAGCATGATTGACTAGATGCTCCAGGTGTTACAGTGTGAGGAGGCATGTTCACCACAGGGCAACTGACCTGTATATCTATAACCACGGTGCGCTCACTAGTCAGCGTTATTGCGACACTGTGCTGCTTTTCCATGTGCGCCTTTCCGAGGGTGCATTCGGCTGTGTCTTCATATTTATGGATGACAATACGCAACCTCATCTAAGCGAGCAGGTGGAGGAGCTCTTGGAACGATAGAATATTTGTAGAATGGACGGGCCTGCTCTTTCGCCCGATTTAAGTCGCATCGAACCCATGTCAGATGCATTTGGGAGATCCATTGTACACATCCACATTCACATGCACCAACAAACCATTCAGTAGTTGTCAGTCGCACTGGTGGGGGAATGGAGCGTCCTGCCACGAGAACCCCTTACCAGCCTTGTGCCGGCCGGAATGGCCGAGCTGTTCTAGGCGCTACAGTCGCAGGTTCGAATCCTGCCTAGGGCATGGATGTGTGTGCTGTCCTTAGGTTAGTTAGGTTTAAGTAGTTGTTCTAAGTTCTAGAAGACCGATGACCTCAGAAGTTAAGTCCCATAGTCCTCAGAGCCATTTGAAACATTTTGAACCAACTTTGTGGCCAGAATGGGAGCACATTGTAGATCATGCGTTGTTCTGTTAGAATCACGTCCCGCCTTTTGTAATGTCCAGGGGACCATCATAAATCGTTGTCACTTCGGTTTAATTGTTGTCTTTGAGTTAAAGTGTAACGTCTCTCCGTCGCGATGCGTCTTTTTGTCAGTTAGCCTCTCTGGTATACTCCATCGATTTTTTCTATCTATGGTTCATGTTTCATGGAGCTATATTACTTGGCGGTGACACAATAGGAAAATTACTTGCATCCTTAAGCTTTGCATACTAGCGTAGATTAAAACTGAACAAACAGCAGATGAGTTGAATATTAAGGACACGGGACACGCAGATAAACTGAAACATTGTTCAGCTTTTGGAATAGTGAGCGACTGACTCTAATGGGAAAAGGAACATATTAAAAGATGAATGGTTGACGTCGAGGGATGAAATAGTCAAGGCAACAGAGGATAAAATACGCAGGACGATAAGCTTTAGTAGAAATTTTTAAGCCCCAATAGAAATCGGTTTCACTGATCGCTACCATTGTAAACGTAGTCATATGACTATGACTACGCGTATAAGTGAGGGAAATGCTCTATCTTTCATTCAGTTCAGCTTACGTTAGAAAAAGAAATATTATTATTATTATTATTACTTCTTTAAGTGCGGCGCCTTCCCCTTTCTGTCCTCTCTTACTCATGTCTTGCGGTTTCATGGTTCTACCTGTAGACTTCCGAACCGTGTCGAATTTGATTTTGAGAGCAGGTGTGTGGGAACCTTTACCTGCCTGAAATGCCGCCTGCAGACTTGACGAGACCCGAGACTGTCCTCGTGGAAAGTGTATCACAATTGCAACTGAAAAGTATCCTGTGTGAAAAGTAGCTTATAGCCCGTTGAGGTCCTTGCCATTTCCGAGGCTCTTAATTTTCAACCCAATTTGTTCGCTGGAACTTTGCAGTTAAATTTGAACAATGATTTATGTAAAATTACTATCCCCCCCCCACAGGATCTGCGCTTGTGCAGGCCTTGTGATAAGAGATCGGGGAGTAACGCGTATGGTACGAGACTGGTTGGTAGAGAGAAAACTCGTAGGGAAAGACAGATGATTGAAGACGTCGGTTATAAGTGTTGCTCTGACAAGGGAACATAATCTACTTGACATATTATTTTGGGGGAAAAAGAAAGCACAATAACAAGACATCAGGCAGAGTAATCTACCCTGCACAAAAATTTGGGCCATCATTCTGATAGTGCAGGGGTTTGACCTTCTGAATATTCATTTGTTAAGCATTCGCGCACCGATTGTTTTGTCCATCACAGCGCCCCACTGGAGCCCCCTGATACCCGAGCGTCAAGTAGTATACAGCGAAACGAGTAAGAAAACCGCCTACATAATGTTAGTGAACCAACAAGTCATAGCGCTTTCTTGATTGTGTCAAAGGGCGCGGTTTCTAACCTGTACCCAGTGACAGAGATCTCCTTGATTTGAAGACTTTTTTGTCGCGATTCACAAAGGCTGTGTAAATTAATGAATGAGTCATTAAAGACGCAGCTCATCGCTCTTTAATTATTAACATCGTTTTTGAGCGTTATTTTCTTTGGATTGAAAAGCTGACACCTTTAAAGTGAAGTACACTTACAGGAGTTGCATTATTTTTCGATATGATTGGCATGACGAAACTGTAAATCGAAATTCATCAGTTCCATTTCATAATAATTTTTCACTTCGTTAGATCAAATTCATTTTTATTTTGAGGCGTGTTATTGAACATACATGCGTGTGACGTTCACATACTTTCGAGTAAAATAGCGTGTTCTCGAACAAGGTTTGAAAACACGTTCGGCAGACGTGTTGCTCTCAATGTGAATCTTCCGTTGCCTTCAACGCTTGCGAGTAGGACGGCAGTGGTTGTCACTCGTGCACTAAGCGGTTGGAAAGAAGGGGGTGGGGGAGGGGGGTGGAGGCAAACAAATGGAGAGCGAAATTAAAGCAATACAGAGTGTTAAGACACTATTCGCTGAAACTAATACGTGAGATAGAGAACATCAGTAGTTCAATAAGGAACATATAGTCACAGAAGTCATCCTGTAAAGTTACGGAATATTTTCTTAGTGGTGCTCACGTAAGTTGGTGTGTCGGTGTCACTGAATGGGAATGCGTACTGACATACAAATATCCTCATTTCGCATGTTTGGGCACATGTGAATCCAAGATGTACGCAATCCTATGCTCATCAACAGCGCTTCGGTGTTAATACACTCCTGGAAATGGAAAAAAGAACACATTGACACCGGTGTGTCAGACCCACCATACTTGCTCCGGACACTGCGAGAGGGCTGTACAAGCAATGATCACACGCACAGCACAGCGGACACACCAGGACCCGCGGTGTTGGCCGTCGAATGGCGCTAGCTGCGCAGCATTTGTGCACCGCAGCCGTCAGTGTCAGCCAGTTTGCCGTAGCATACGGAGCTCCATCGCAGTCTTTAACACTGGTAGCATGCCGCGACAGCGTGGACGTGAACCGTATGTGCAGTTGACGGACTTTGAGCGAGGGCGTATAGTGGGCATGCGGGAGGCCGGGTGGACGTACCGCCGAATTGCTCAACACGTGGGGCGTGAGGTCTTCACAGTACATCGATGTTGTCGCCAGTGGTCGGCGGAAGGTGCACGTGCCCGTCGACCTGGGACCGGACCGCAGCGACGCACGGATGCACGGCAAGACCGTAGGATCCTACGCAGTGCCGTAGGGGACCGCACCGCCACTTCCCAGCAAATTAGGGACACTGTTGCTCCTGGGGTATCGGCGAGGACCATTCGCAACCGTCTCCATGAAGCTGGGCTACGGTCCCGCACACCGTTAGGCCGTCTTCCGCTCACGCCCCAACATCGTGCAGCCCGCCTCCAGTGGTGTCGCGACAGGCGTGAATGGAGGGACGAATGGAGACGTGTCGTCTTCAGCGATGAGAGTCGCTTCTGCCTTGGTGCCAATGATGGTCGTATGCGTGTTTGGCGCATTGCAGGTGAGCGCCACAATCAGGACTGCATACGACCGAGGCACACAGGGCCAACACCCGGCATCATGGTGTGGGGAGCGATCTCCTACACTGGCCGTACACCACTGGTGATCGTCGAGGGGACACTGAATAGTGCACGGTACATCCAAACCGTCATCGAACCCATCGTTCTACCATTCCTAGACCGGCAAGGGAACTTGCTGTTCCAACAGGACAATGCACGTCCGCATGTATCCCGTGCCACCCAACGTGCTCTAGAAGGTGTAAGTCAACTACCCTGGCCAGCAAGATCTCCGGATCTGTCCCCCATTGAGCATGTTTGGGACTGGATGAAGCGTCGTGTCACGCGGTCTGCACGTCCAGCACGAACGCTGGTCCAACTGAGGCGCCAGGTGGAAATGGCATGGCAAGCCGTTCCACAGGACTACATCCAGCATCTCTACGATCGTCTCCATGGGAGAATAGCAGCCTGCATTGCTGCGAAAGGTGGATATACACTGTACTAGTGCCGACATTGTGCATGCTCTGTTGCCTGTGTCTATGTGCCTGTGGTTCTGTCAGTGTGATCATGTGATGTATCTGACCCCAGGAATGTGTCAATAAAGTTTCCCCTTCCTGGGACAATGAATTCACGGTGTTCTTATTTCAATTTCCAGGAGTGTATGTGCACCGGCATGCTCGGTGATTGGTTGATCGGACCTTTTGTTCTTCCAGTTCGCCCCAACGGACCTAGTGTCACATCTTCGTGGGACATGCTGGAAAATGCTGGAAAATGTACCTCTGAGTATTAGACAAAGGATGTACTTCCAATACGTTGGGGCAGCAGCCTCTTTCAGCATTGCTATGAGGAATCACGTTTGTCACTTTCGGGAATCGATAGATCAGCCTGGTCGCTCTTGTTACGTGACCTCACGTGTCTGGAGTCTTTCCTCTGGGGCATATGAAGCACCTCGTGTATGAAACCGTTGTGGAATCGGAAGAAGACTTCGGCTCTAAAACTGCCATCACTGCTCATGCAATCGCGGACACGCCAAGAATTTTCTGAACGTACACGACAGTCGACGGTCCGGCGACGTATTTAGTGAGAACAGGTCAATTGTCGCGTATTCGACCAGTTCCGCAAACGTCACTGTTGTAGTTAGCATGCTAAACTGCCTCCTATGTATATCGTCGCAAACACCATAAACTGCCGTCAGGCATCGTATTCACCATAACTAATGATACTTGTTTCCATGTTCTCTACCGCCTGCATTAATTTGAACAAATACTTTCGGAACACCCTGTATATTCAGAAAGTCGTAATTGTGTATTATCAGAATTATGGCCCAAACTTTCGTGCGGGATCGTTTGCTGCGGCTGATGTCTAACAATTGTGCTTTTTTTATTCTTCTTAAAATATGAGGCAAAATTCGTGATGTTTCCGTGTTTGATGAAAAGCTTGACAGGGGAGCAGAAGTCGGCGGCTGCATCATGGGGCGTGTCGATGACAAGAATAGTGCTTCAGTAAGGTAAACTGCTTTTCGGCTTTCCTGATGCTTGATGCCACTTAAAATGGTTCAAATGGCTCTGAGTACTATGGGACTTAACATCTGAGGTGATCAGTCCCCTAGAACTTAGAACTACTTAAACCTAACGGGTGCCTGGCCGGCCGGAGTGGCCGAGTGGTTATAGGCACTACGGTCTGGAGGCGCGCGACCGCTACGGTCGCAAGTTCGAATCCTGCCTCGGGCGTCGATGTGTGTGATGTCCTTAGGTTAGTTAGGTTTAAGTAGTTCTAAGTTCTAGGGGACTGATGACCTCAGAAGTTAAGTCCCATAGTGCTCAGAGCCATTTTTGAACCTTGCTAACCCAAGGACATCACACACGTCCATGTCCGAGGCAGGATTCGAACCTGCGACCGAAGCAGATGACACTTACACCACGATGTCTGAGAAGATGGCGTAACAGACAGGGCAGTGAAGGAAGTGGAACTACGTCTGCTCAACGCCACACGCACAGAACCCATCTTCGTTAATGCAGTCTCAATTTTAAGTTGGTGGTTTACTTCGACCAACGCCCACGCGAAGATGATTAAATGATCTCAATGTTGGCAATGGCAGGCTTTTTCCTGGGGACAGCTCCTCTTTTGGTGGTCAGTTTTAGCTCTTTCCTGCCAACTCTGAAGCCTGTCTTTCGCCTTTAACTTCACTACGGAGGAGGTATTTGAGATGACGACGGGTAATCGGTTCATGCCCATGAAGTGGGTGTCTGTCATCAGACTACGTTTCGGGAGCCGCTGTTGCTATCCGCCTGATATCTAAATCTTCTCAGGGTCCCTTGAGCGCATAAAATACCAGAGTCATGTTTTTGACGAGGTTTCATAATAAAACTGATTTGGTTGTTGAAAATTCCTCGACGTTGATTGAGATTGTTCTTAAGGTTGTTCTTGAGAAGGACCTACACTGTAAATACACTGCTGGCCATTAAAATTGCTACACCAAGAAGAAATGCAGATGATAAACGGGTATTCATTGGACAAATATATTATACTAGAACTGACATGTGATTACATTTTCACACAATTAGGGTGCATAGATCCTGAGAAATCAGTACCCAGAACAACCACCTCTGGCCGTAATAACGGCCTTGATACGCCTGGGCATTGAGTCAAACAGAGCTTGGATGGCGTGTACAGGTACAGCTGCCCATGCAGCTTCAAAACGATACTACAGTTCATCTAGAGTATTGACTGACGTATTGTGACGAGCCAGTTGCTCGGCCACCATTGACCAGACGTTTTCTGTTGGTGAGAGAACTGGAGAATGTGCTGGCCAGGGCAGCAGTTGAACATTTTCTGTATCCAGAAAGGCCCGTACAGGACCTGCAACATGCAGTCGTGCATTATCCTGCTGAAATGTAGGGTTTTGCAGGGATCGAATGAAGGGTAGAGCCACGGGTCATAACACATCTGAAATGTAACGTCGACTGTTCAAAGTACCGTCAATGCGAACAAGAGGTGACCGAGACGTGTAACCAATGGCACCCCATACCATCACTCCGGGTGATACGCCAGTATGGCGATGACGAATACACGCTTCCAATGTGCGTTCACCGCGATGTCGCTAAACACGGATGCGACCATCATGATGCTGTAAACATAACCTGGATTCATCCGAAAAAATGACGTTTTGCCATTCGTGCACCCAGGTTCGTCGTTGTGTACACCATCGCAGGCGTCAAGGGTAACCGCAGCCACGGTCTCCGAGCTGATAGTCCATGCTGCTGCAAACGTCGTCGAACTGTTCGTTCAGATGATCGTTGTCTTGCAAACGTCCCCATCTGTTGACTAAGGGATCGAGACGTGGCTGCACGATCTATTACAGACATGCGGACAAGATGCCTGTCATCTCGACTGCTAGTGATACGAGGCCGTTGGAACCCAGCACGGCGTTCCGTATTACCCTCCTGAATCCACCGATTCCATATTCTGCTAACAGTCATTGGATCTCGACCAACGCGAGCAGTAATATCGCGATACGATAAAACGCGATAGGCTACAATCCGACTTTTGTCAAAGTCGGAAACGTGATGGTACACATTTCTCGTTCTTACACGAGGTCATCACAACAACGTTTCACCAGGCAACGCCGGTCAACTGTTGTTTGTGTATGAGAAATCGGTTGGAAACTTTCCTCAAGTCAGCACGTTGTAGGTGTCGCCACAGGCGCCAACCTTGTGTGAATGCTCTAAAACGCTAATCATTTGCATATCACAGCATCTTTTTCCTGTGGGTTATATATCGCGTCTGTAGCACGTGATATACGTGGTGTAGCAATTTCAATGTCCAGTAGCGTATTGTTTGCCGTCGTGGTCGTGCTGAGAGGTTTGTGAAGGAGAACGGAGCTGCAAGATGGAAGAATAGCAATAAAAAAATTGAAAGAATTCACAGCAGAAAATAGCCTCCTCCGTACACGCCAAAGGCGCAGAGTGCAGAATTCAGATGTTGGCGGTGACACAGTGCAGTGCGGGCGGCGGGACAGATCGGGCAGTCTGGAGTAACAGGTGTCTGGGGTGGAGCCGGGCCTCGTTATGTGAGTAATGCAGGGCCGCGCTCCGGCAGACGTTGAAATATGTTGCGCTCGCCGGAAGAAAGTCGGCCAGCAGGGAGGGGAGGGAGGGAAGCATCCTACACCCAGCCGCGCGGCCAGACTTCACCCAGCGGCAGTCCAGCGCGCTCCGGGCGACTCCGGCCGCGTTATTTGTGAGCGCGGGCCACGCCGCGTGGCGCCGGACCAGTAATTGAATTTTGTACGCGTGCCCGGCCGGTAATTGGAAACATTCGTCTTTATTGGACAGCACGGGAACTCTGAGGTCGCGGTACGTGCGCGCAGGGCCCGCAGCGAGCGCCGCCATTAGTGCAGGGACTGGCCGAGAGCGCTCACTCGCGCCGGTGAGCAATTAAGAGGAATAAAACGGACTTCGTGCCGCGTCCGCAAGCGAGCCTAGAAACTGGGGCAGCTGAGCACGTCAGTTTGAAACAACGTTGCTATATTTTAATAAAAAGAATAATTAACGCTGTTTGTCTTGAAGAAAGCATTAACTGTTACATTTTCATGTGAATATTATTTTTTATTTCTAACCAAATATGGCTCTCCTGATTTCCGTAGGCATATTAGTGGTCTAGAAAGGAATAAAATAAATGTTTCACAAAACTCATGATATTGAACTGCATTAACTGGATTTTACTCCGATGTGAGCCGCTGTTTTAGGTCTTGCAAAACAGTGAATTATGCTGCGCCTTAATACAGAGCAAAAGTTGGGCAACAGTGTTCTGGAAGGTGGTGCTTTAGTAGAGTCTTCCGATATGTGAGAGAGTAGAGTGTCTCCTCTTCCGCTAAAATACGTGGTTTTATTGCGTGAATTAATCACGGGAATGTCAGGAGTGAAATAATTTCGAAAGACCATTCTGTAGTATAAAACACCCAAAGTTGCCAATTACAGTTATTTTTATTTAATTGATGACCGGATTGGGGAATCAGAACCCATTCTCAAACCATCGAAACAGTAAAAGATCGTGATAGCACGCAAACCACGTTATGTACTGTACAACTCATGCATATTTGTCCTGCCAATGATGACTGAAAAATCTGATTTACATAAAAGTATGCACACTATTAACGGGGTTTGCGTGGCACCACGGAATACGCCATTTTTTCAAAAAATGGCTCTGAGCACTATGCGTCTTAACTTCTGAGGTCATCAGTCGCCTAGAACTTAGAACTAATTAAACGTAACTAACCTAAGCACATCACACACATCCATGCCCGAGGCAGGATTCGAACCTGCGACCGTAGCGGTCGCTCGGTTCCAGACTGCAGCACCTAGAACCACACGGCCACTTTGGCCGGCCCATTTTTTCAGTTTAGATATTTCTAAAATGGGTTCTGATACGTCAACCGGCCATCAGGTAAATAAAGAGAACTGAATTTCGAAACTTTAGCTGTGCCCTCCGCCACACACCGTTGGGTGGCTTGCGGAGTATAAATGTAGATGTAGATGTAGATCATAATGGTTAACACAACTTGTTGGCCTGTTATAAATCCACCATGCTGGGAATCCAATTTTCTACCGACATCAAGGTCTACGACGGGATTTCGTTTATTAATGTAACACATTTTTTTCTGAAAGCAAGTTAGCTTTATTTAGGATTCCAGTACACCAGGTAATTCCTCACTCTTTTGATTTCAAAATCCTATTTTTTAACATAGTCTCCGTCCAATGCGACGGGGCCGGCCGCGGTGGTCTCGCGGTTCTAGGCGCGCAGTCCGGAACCATGCGACCGCTACGGTCGCAGGTTCGAATACTGCCTCGGGCATGGATGTGTGTGATGTCCTGAGGTTAGTTAGGTTTAAGTAGTTCTAAGGACTGATGACCACAGCAGTTGAGTCCCATAGTGCTCAGAGCCATTTGAACCAATGCGACGGGCGTACGCCACTTTACTAGGGAGGCCTGTGTGTCCACATGGTACCACTGCACTGGTCGGCGGTGGAACCAACGTCTTTCTGCATCAGTAGCCTCCCATCATCCTCATAGTGCTTCCCGCGGAGTGTATTATTCATTGGGTTCAACGGATTGAAGGTCTCGGCTCCAGGGTGAACGAAGAAAAATAGTCCAGCGAGGTTTTGTGAGCTCCTCTCAGTTGTGCAGACATGCGTGAATCCTTGCGGAGCCGGCTGCTGTGTCCGAGCGGTTGTAGGCGCTTCAGTCCTGAACCGCGCTGCTGCTACGGTCGCAGGTTCGAATCCTGTCTCGGGCATGGAAGTGTGTGCTATCCTTAGGTTAGTTAGGTTTAAGTAATTCTAAGTTCTAGGGGACTGATGACCTCAGATGTTAAGTCCCATAGTGATCAAATCCATTTGAACCAATTTTGAAGCCTTGCGGTGTCGTGGAGAAGGAGAAGATCTTTCGCATTTTTGTAGCGACGAAATCGCTGAACTCGTTTCTTCTGTTTCACGAGGGTAGCGCAATACATTTCACAATTGATCATTGCACCATGTAGGAGGACATCAAACAGAATAGGCCTGCTGGAGTGGCCGTGCGGTTCTGGGCGCTACAGTCTGGAAGCGAGCGACCGCTACGGTCGCAGGTTCGAATCTTGCCTTGGGCATGGATGTGTGTGATGTACTTAGGTTAGTTACGTTTAACTAGTTCTAAGCTCTAGGCGACTGATGACCTCAGAAGTTAAGTCGCATAGTGCTCAGAGCCATTTTTGAATCAAACAGAATACACCTTCAGAATCCCAGAAGCCCGTCCCCATGACTTTACAAACTTTGACAGTTTTATTTGGTGGAGATGTGGCGTGGCGCCACTCCATTGGTTGCCGTTTTGTCTCCAGTTTGAAGTGATGAACTGATTTCTCACCACCTGCGACAATGTTCGACACAAAATTATGACGATCAGTTCCGTAAAGCACAAACAGTTCCACACAGAAGTTCCTTTGTTGCTCTTTATGGTCTTTTGCTAGGCGACGAGGAACTGACTTAGACGGCCCCAACTGGTGGACGAGCGTGTCACCACTACCAACAGAGACGTCCAGTGGTGCAGCGAGGTGTCTGATTGTGATCCGTTCATCCTCCTGAATGAGAGTGTCGGCAAGTTCCAAGATCTTACGAGTCGCAGCTGTGTGTGAACAGCCAGCAAGCGAGAGACGGGATAGGTTTGCGAAACTTTGTCGCAATGATGAGAGACGCCTCGTCCAACGATTCACCGTGCTTTTGTTCCATGCCAGGTCTCCGCAGATATACTGCAAGCATCTATGAGTACCTTCGATGACCTGTTTACTCGCCAAAAGGAACTCAATGACAGCTCTCTCCTTGGAAGGCACCTCCGTTACAAACGCCATTTTAAAGGCTTCATTTTGCGCCGCCACCTATCGGAATTTCATGCAACCATGGGGGCTGAAGCGTGAGTATTCAACGAGATGCCACAACAAATTCCCATTTTTTTCTACCAAAATCAACAGAGAAAAAAATTGTTGCATTACTTATTGAACGCCCCATGAAGATCTAGATACACACTCCAGGAATCATCTTATAGTATGTACTTTCTCACAGATCGGAAGTTAAAGTCATTAACATCGATCTTCTACAGAACGCAAAATACTATTCAAATGCATCTTATAGTGAGGTACTTTCTACTACTACTAGTCATTTCTTTTCCTTGTCTACTTGTAAATAGACAAAGGGATTAAGGATTGTCTATATGCGTCGGTACGAGTGAGTACTAATTTCTCTTGTCTTATTTACGTGGACCTTACTCGAAATTTGCTTTGGTGCAGTAGGATTGTTCTGCAATAGCTTCGACCTAGATTATATTACTCAACTTCTCAGAGCAGTCAAACTTTATTTCTGGAATCTACTCTATACAGAAAGATAGTGGAATTGCATCTGTTCTACGTTAAGTCATGCAACAACAAGAATGTCTTTTCACGTACAGGAGCTGGTTGTCAGTTGAACGCCCCATGAAGATCTAGATACACACTCCAGGAATCATCTTATAGTGATGTACTTTCTCACAGATCGGAAGTTAAAGTCATTAACATCGATCTTCTACAGAACGCAAAATACTATTCAAATGCATTCACGTTTTAAAGAATATACTGGAGACACTTGTATGAGGCTGATAGGCTGTTCTGGTGCTACTGCCGTGAGCGTCAATGTAAAATGGTTGTTGGACTCCGTAATCGCAGCAGACGACAATTCAAAGCAATGGGGAACTACAGCCGTTATTTTTCCAGAGGGCATGCAGCTCTACGGTAAGGTCAAATGATGACTGCACCTACTTGGCTAACATATTCCCCACATTCGGCTCTCCTGGAGGGGAATACCCAGGAGTAATTCGTCATCAGGAAAAACAAAACTGGCTTTCCATGAATCGAAGCGAAAAACTCTGAATCTCTTAGACGGGGAGTTAGGTTAGAAACGTTAAAAAGGAAAGTTGATTGGTTGAAATTAGATACAGGGCATTTTAGTTAGTCGGGGATGGACGTAAAACGGGTCGACTTGGAGCAGGAGAGGCACCACAGAACATTTTAGTTTCCGCTGTCTATGCTTTTACAAATAAATACATAAAACTTTGTCAACATGACAAACAACATTTAGGAAGGATTTTATGTTCAAAACACAAAAAATAAACTTTTTACATGTGAAATTTCATCCTAAGTAGGAGAGATTCTTCGATCAATTTTGCACTACATACAAACCATACTTACAGATGTATGAAACTCTAGAATTTTCCAAATCTGTTTAAAACTGTGGTAGAAATTGAGATAATTAAGTACAAAAATTTGAGTTTTTCTGAACATGAAGTTTAAAATGTTACAGCTCATTCATTTTTTCATAAATTAAATAAATACTAGAGTTTCATATACCTGCAAGTATGGTATGTACGCTGTGCAAACTTCGTTGAGGAATCTCGCTTACTTAGTAACAATGCAGCCAATAGTAAGCGAAAAACCAATGAAATTTCACATGTAAAGAAAAATATTTTGTTGTGTTTTTGAACATCTACTGCTATGAGCGTGTATCCTAAATCCTTCCTGGTCACGCTGAAAAAGTTTTATGGATTTGTTTGTAAAAGTATAGACAGTGGATATTAAATTGTCCTGTGGTGCCTCTCCTGCTCCAAGTCGGCCCGTTTGTCGTCCTACCGAACTTAAGTTTCGTGACAGACGGATCAGGAGCTCTGGTCAGTTGTGTACAGGTTTTTTACGGCTTTAACTCGGGAACGACAGGGAAGAGAAGGCTGTGGGAAGAAGATAGCCAATTGCACACTGACTGGACGTCCCTCCAGGATGACAATGCCACAACAGCGCTCCATATGTGAAGAGGACATAAGCGCCGCGACCAACTGGTGATGGCCCATTTCAATAACAGCTTCCTAGACACTACAAGGTGTATAAATGATATTGTGGTTATGAAGTAGCAAATCTAATGATGAATAAGGTTCAAATGGCTCTGAGCACTATGGGACTTAACATCTCAGGTCATCAGTCCCCTAGAACTTAGAACTACTTAAACCTAACTAACCTAAGGACATCACACACATCCATTCCCGAGGCAGGATTCGAACCTGCGACCGTAGCGATCGCGCGTTTCCTGACTGAAGCGCCTAGAACCGCTTGGCCACCACGGCCGGCTGATGAATAAGGATGCGAGCAAACTTCTACGGACAGCGTTGTGACAAGATAGATATGAAGCCAACAGACAACAACAACAAGGCTGCATGCCAGCTAGCTCGGCAGATGATGAAGATACACGAAATTAGTCAGATAATTAAAGGAGAAGAAAATTTGTTATAGTGGAGTGGAATCCGATAGCAGTAACAAGGTGAGAAGAAAAAATACGCAGTAGAAGGTTATGGACTGAGGGAAAGGACTGAAAGAGGAAGCCACGTGGTAGAATTTTAGACATAGCATAATTCAAAAATTGTTAAAATTTGATTTAGGAATAATGAAAGAGAGTTGTACACATGGAAGAGATCTGGAGACACCCGGATGTTTCATATTGTTTACATGATGGTAAGACAAAGATTTCTAAACCAATTTCTCAACTGTAATAGACTTCCAGGGTCAGATTGGGCTCTGAAAGCAATTTATTAGTTATGAACTGTAGATTGAAGAAATTGCAAAAAGGTAGGAAACTAGGGAAGTGGGATCTGGGTGAGCTGAAGTAACCAGGGATTGTTGGGAGTTTGTGAGGGACTGACGGGCAAAGAAATGGTTAGTTTTGTGATATACAACAGTGAAGATCAAATAGATAAAAGGACAAAACGTAGTGGAAAACCTTGGATTCCACAGGAGATATCGAATTTAATTGATGAAAGAAGAAAATTTAAAACTGAATCAGGAAAAAATGGAATGACAGAATCTGCAAAAACGCTAAGCAGAAATGGCTAGACGACAAATGCATGGTTATAGAAGGATATGTAACAAGAGGAAGGATAGATACCAACCACCTCAAGGAAAACTGAAGATGCGTTTGGATGAAAACGGATCAGTTGTATAAATATTAAGATGTCAGACAGGAAACCCGTACTCAGCAAAAAATAGAAAGCACAATGGTGGAAGGAGTATATAGAGGAAATGCACTTGAAGGCAATATTACAGTAAGGGAAGAGAACGTAAATGAAGATGAGGTGAGAGATATTGTACTGCGAGAATAATTTAACAGGACACTGAAAGACCTAAGACGACCTTGGTGTAGGTGACATTCCGTCAGAACTACCGATATCTTTTGGAACAGGCAACCATGACAAAAAATTTCATCTTGTGTGCAAGAAGTATGGGACTCGCTCGGATTTGAAGAAGAATGTAATAATTCCAAGTCCGAAGAAAATAGGTGCTGATAGTTGTGAATGTTGTCACACTGGCCGGCCGGTGTGGCAGAGCGGTTCTAGGCGCTTCAGTCTAGACCGCGCGACTGCTACGGCCGCAGGTTCGAATTCTTCCTCGGGCATGGATCCGTGCGATCTCCTTAGGTTAGTTAGGTTTAAGTAGTTCTAAGTTCTAGGGGACTGATGACCTCAGATGTTAAATCCCATAGTGCTCAGAGACATTTGAAACATTTATTATCACACTATAAGGTCACGCTGCGAAATACCGACACAGTATGGACAGTGTCTTGAAAGAAGGATATAAGATGAACTTCAGCAAAAGTAAACAGGGGTAATGGAATGTAGTAGAATTAAATCGGACCATGCTGAGGGAATTAGATTATGAAACGAGACACTTAAACTAATAGATGAGTTTTGGTATTTGAAAAGTAAAATAAATGATGGTGGCTGAACATAAACACAAACTGTGACGAGAGTCCTGGGAACCAGCAGGCTGGCTATGCTGGCGAGCAGAACTGGTGTCACGGGGTTGTCTGTCTTCAAGCACCTCAGACTCCGTCAAAGTTTGTCTCTGTACAGGTACATTTTAAAGCGCTTAACGGCACGGTGGTGGTTGGCACGAAGGACGTTGCCAAACTGAGATCCTTAGAGCGACTGTTCGCCATTTTATTCACGCATGTGTCAATGTCGTAATCCTCCGTCATCACGCCACAGCAGTCCGGGAAACAGGAGGGTCGAAAAAGCATAAGCATCCTCTGATGCTCTGGATAACATTCAAATTTCGACAGATGGCTTTAAACCGTCTCTAGTACACCAGAGTAAAAAATTGCTGTTGCACTGCAGCCCAAAATGGTGTGATGACGTGTGATGACGTTAAGTGGGATTGCCGATCCACCATGTCCTTAGAGAAGTGTTGGATCGTTTGGGGATGAGGAGGGGTGTAAGTAGAGTCAGAGTCTGTCAAGAATGTCGTTCCGATGTTCATTTCACTGCGAAATGACGTTTTCGACCGTGCAGTCGGCAGGAATGAACTCCCCAAGGCAAGAATTAGTTTCACTGACGACCTTTATAAAATCCCCTGACCCTTTTTCCTCTTGATTCTGAGCCGTGGCGTGTCTAGAATGTTTTCCTCAGTCTCTCATAAGAAAACCATTTGATTTCAACACTGTGCGTCGCAGTTCTGACCTCCTACGCAGAGGCATCAGAAGAAGAGGTGAAATCTAGATAAGAGGGGATGTGACGAACTTACCATCGTTATTCAAGCCCACTGCGGCGTTGGGAGAAACTGTGGTGAAATTTGGTTTCAATGTACAAAATTTAACTCGCCTTACACCTCACGTGAACTTCAGAGCTCTAGTCGCTTTTTCGCATGATCGACACCTTGCTACTCGAAGCATCGCCGAGGCCGTGGTCGACATCACAGGGCACCACGTTTTTCCATCGTTTCAGAGAAAGGTTGTAGGCACCTTTTACCAGAATTTCGAACCTCTGCCTTGTAATGGGAGACAATTTACGGTATTTCGATCCTGTAATTGTGGTGTGCAGTGTACATACACTTCCAGTCGTGCATCGTTGTGGTATTCAGTGATGACTCTAGATTGAGTCACTGGTTGGACAGCTCGAACAGCATAATGATATAGACACATTGTAGCATAACGTAACTTAAAATTTACGCCGAGATATAGGAAATTATCCCATCTGTAGCTCCACCTCGTCTTTTATCTTTTTCTCAGTAGCGACGACATGACGACAGAATTATTACAGACTGCTGTCATACAATGATAATCGACTTGAGATGTACCATCACATTTTCGGAAAATATAATGTACAGAGATAGCGAAGACAACAATGACAGATACGTGCAACAATTATCGATCAGTTAGTCATTCACCAAGTTGCTGCAACAAATGGTATACAGAAGAATGGAAAAGAAAATTGAGGATGTTCTAGAAGACGACATGTTTTTTGATATCGGATGATACATCCAAAGATTTATTAAAAGGTAATCCCATTTTTACACGTTGGGTGTGTTATGATCAGTCGTTTATTTTATATAACCAGCAGATTTCGCCATGTGCTTTCTCATGTTCTTACATTTTTGCAATCGCCCTGAATGGGCGAATATACACTCCTGGAAACTGAAATAAGAACACCGTGAATTCATTGTCCCAGGAAGGGGAAACTTTATTGACACATTTCTGGGGTCAGATACATCACATGATCACACTGACAGAACCACAGGCACATAGACACAGGCAACAGAGCATGCAAAATGTTGGCACTAGTACAGTGTATATCCACCTTTCGCAGCAATGCAGGCTGCTATTCTCCCATGGAGACGATCGTAGAGATGCTGGATGTAGTCCTGTGGAACGGCTTGCCATGCCATTTCCACCTGGCGCCTCAGTTGGACCAGCGTTCGTGCTGGACGTGCAGACCGCGTGAGACGACGCTTCATCCAGTCCCAAACATGCTCAATGGGGGACAGATCCGGAGATCTTGCTGGCCAGGGTAGTTGACTTACACCTCCTAGAGCACGTTGGGTGGCACGGGATACATGCGGACGTGCATTGTCCTGTTGGAACAGCAAGTTCCCTTGCCGGTCTAGGAATGGTAGAACGATGGGTTCGATGACGGTTTGGATGTACCGTGCACTATTCAGTGTCCCCTCGACGATCACCAGTGGTGTACGGCCAGTGTAGGAGATCGCTCCCCACACCATGATGCCGGGTGTTGGCCCTGTGTGCCTCGGTCGTATGCAGTCCTGATTGTGGCGCTCACTTGCACGGCGCCAAACACGCATACGACCATCATTGGCACCAAGGCAGAAGCGACTCTCATCGCTGAAGACGACACGTCTCCATTCGTCCCTCCATTCACGCCTGTCGCGACACCACTGGAGGCGGGCTGCACGATGTTGGGGCGTGAGCGGAAGACGGCCTAACGGTGTGCGGGACCGTAGCCCAGCTTCATGGAGACGGTTGCGAATGGTCTTCGCCGATACCCCAGGAGCAACAGTGTCCCTAATTTGCTGGGAAGTGGCGGTGCGATCCCCTACGGCACTGCGTAGGATCCTACGGTCTTGGCGTGCATCCGTGCGTCGCTGCGGTCCGGTCCCAGGTCGACGGGCACGTGCACCTTCCGCCGACCACTGGCGACAACATCGATGTACTGTGGAGACCTCACGCCCCACGTGTTGAGCAATTCGGCGGTACGTCCACCCGGCCTCCCGCATGCCCACTATACGCCCTCGCTCAAAGTCCGTCAACTGCACATACGGTTCACGTCCACGCTGTCGCGGCATGCTACCAGTGTTAAAGACTGCGATGGAGCTCCGTATGCCACGGCAAACTGGCTGACACTGACGGCGGCGGTGCACAAATGCTGCGCAGCTAGCGCCATTCGACGGCCAACACCGCGGTTTCTGGTGTGTCCGCTGTGCCGTGCGTGTGATCATTGCTTGTACAGCCCTCTCGCAGTGTTCGGAGCAAGTATGGTGGGTCTGACACACCGGTGTCAATGTGTTCTTTTTTCCATTTCCAGGAGTGTAATATACGTGTTTCATTTAAATTTATAATTTCTGGCGTAGTAGGCTCGAGCTAGAACAATGTCAAGTAGCCGTCAAAGAAGTAACACTACTGCTGGAGTGGCATATGTATGTAAGCAAAAAAATGCACTATGCAGCAAACAGAGCATCGTTCTCTATGGATTGATTCGACACTATCCAATCTACAATAAATAGCTATTCGATAATCTGTTGACAATGTTCGCCACCGCCCAACTGATCGGACCTATCAACATATGCAGGGGCATGTTGGATTTTTGGCGGCTTTAACATTATCATGTATGTCTTTCAAACTGCATACACAAAGACGTTCAGGCTTTCGTCATTTCATGTCGTAAGTCATTATATGAAATACTGGTCAAAACTTAAAAAATATTTTAAACAATTAAGTTTAAAACCTGTCGCAAGTTCATCTATGTTGTAGAATGTCATATAATGACACAAATGTGATTGCAAAACTCCTGGTGGTTATAACTAAACAGGAGGTATCCCGAGCGTTGCACTGCGGGCTGCATACGTCGGAGGAAACTGAAACATCGTGGGTATGTTCCATTAATCGGTTCACTCGCGTAGTACGCTGTAAAAGATAATAGTTCCATTATCTGTACCATGTGAAAATATGGCGCTGCAGGCAGTCAGAATGTGGTGTGCAGGAAAAGAGGAGGAACGATCAAACACATAATAATCGTGCTTCTGACACGTTTATAAAGATATGGTCACAAGTTACATCACGTGCTCAGTACCACCTACCAGAGCCAGCAACATGGTGCATCCGTAACACATCATGATCGACAGTTGGTCGCAGAATATCAGGTGTAATCAGAGCGATAAGTCGTCGTATGCTATCCTTCGTATCAGTAAGAGCCCGGACATATCCCCACAGCCGGAAGTCACATGGATTTAGGACGGTACACCTGGTAGGCCACACATCTTAAAATTGCCTAGAGATGATGCGGTCGTTACCCAAGCTCTCTCGAAGCAAATCATTCACCTGGATAGCAACATGTGACGTCGCCCTGTCTTGCAGAAAAGTACTGATATGAACGCATCTGCGTTCTTGCATAGCTGGCATCATATGTTGCACAAGGAGGTCCTCATAACGTGCAACTGTCACTGTACACCAAACAGACCAATCAGGAGTCTTCTCTTCGAAGAGAAGCGGACCGCACATGAAGACGCTTGTGAAACCACATGATTCATAAGCTGAGTGCAGTAGACGTTTCTGCACATGTGGTGGAGCAGAACCACATATACGACAGCTCTGTGCATTCACGGCACCGTCCAGGGTAAAATGGGCCTCGTCCGTGCAGAGAATATTCCCCGGCCACATGCCATTCATTTCCATGTGTGCCATGAAACGACGGGCAAAGTCACACCGTTGTAGCCTATCTTAGGGTTTGATTTGGTGCACATTCTAGATCTTGTGAAAACTGTGCTCATGACACAACTCTAGCGCTGGTAGCAGAGTCTGAGGCAAGTGCTGGACGGTCGGTTATAGCTACAGCAAGTTTATGAACAACTACCATGGGAATACGCCACCTGCCTCTCCCTGCTACATCACCTAATCCACCTGTCCCTTCAAATTTCATCATCATATTCTATAGACCATTTATTCACATGGGGTCTCTTCGCAGCTGTTTCTGTACGCGATATTCCCGTTATGCACCCCTGCTGTTGTTGCAGTTCTGTTAAAAAAAAAAAAGGAAAACTTCAATCTTCTTTACCCTTTACACCTATGCCGCTAGACGGACTGGTGCGACTAGGCTGATCTGTGAGTGGTTCTTGACCCTTGTTAATTTTTTTGTTTTATTTGAACGAGTAATCAACCTTTATTTTCTCTTATATATTGTTTTAAGGATCTTTCACAAGAACTAGTAACGAGTCAGCAGAATAGAAATAAATTTACAAAAAACAACAAGATACCAAAGAAATAGTGTAAAAACCACTTACATTGGAAATAACGTATATGAAATGTGCATCTTCGCAATTAAAATTAAGGAATTAATTCGTTTCACCTAATAGCTCATTAAATTTCTCACAATTTGTCAGTAACTTTTATCAAACACGAAAACCATAATGTAAAAGGGAAAATTCTTCTTCAGCAGGTGGTTATCAGTACATAAATGAAGCTCAGATGCTCTCAAACTGAAAGTGGCCAATCAAACAGGCATTCGACAACTTTAACATAAATATATATGTATAGGCAAGGTGGTTGGTAGAGGTAGCACCTTTGCTTGGGGTTGACTCAGTACTGGTCCTCACCACCCCAGGGATGAGCTGAGGAGGTATGCAAGACCTTTGCCTCTGAGGAAGCTACGTCCAAGACCGTCCGTGCGTGGTGAAGAGCCACATCCTACACGAGGTGACCCTGTTAACGCAGAACACGGCGGATCTATAGGAGAAAACCTTGAAAAAAAATCTCACATTCCAAATCCTCAATGCGTCTGTACTCGAGTCGAGCGGCAGCGAGGTGAGCGTCTGTCCATCTACTAGGTGCGGCTGTATTATATGCTCCAGGAACTGACAATCCCTGGTTCTAAACACCCAGTGGAAACATTGGACCAAAACTTACAAGCTATTATGATTCGTGAGAGTAATGACAGAATTACCCCAGGTGGTAACCAATCCACTCGTCGACAGACGACAACTGGGTTTTCGGATTCTGGGGAACCCGGGCCATCACGATCAGAGTTCTCAAGCAAACTTCGTCCCAAGGTTCCCATGTACATTGGTACCTTTAACATTCAGACCCTAATTCAACCTGGAAAATTACACAACTTAGTAACAGAGCTAGACCAACAAAAAATTAAGATCTTAGCGTTACAAGAAACTAGATTCACGGATGAAAATACAATAGACTATGGAAACTATCGCATCTTCAAGAGCAAGATTGACAAACGAATTGCCGATGGTACGCCACTCCTGGGCATGGCATTTGCGGTGCACAGAAATATATTAGGCTCAATTAGAGAGGTCTCTTCCATAAATAATCGCCTCATGACCATGCGTATCCAGTGCGCCAACAAGAAATACACATTGATAAATGTTCATGCACCCACAAACATAGACAACAAAAAACGCCAACTACAAACTGAAAAATTCTGGACTAAACTTGAAGATGTCATGGCCAAAATTCCCCGGGATGATATCAAAATCTTAATGGGAGATTTCAATGCACAAATTGGCAGAGAGAAAGAACACCAAAAAACTGTAGGAAAATATCCAGCACACAGATTCACCAACAGAAACGGACTGAGATTTATTGAACTATGCCAACAAAATAATCTAAAAATAATGTCTACATCTTTGAGAAAAAAACCTAGAAAACAAAAGACCTGGAGGTCCCCCATACAAGAGATCGGCGAATATCAGATTGACCACATTGCCATCTCCTATTTCGTACAGAAAGAGATCCATGATGTGCAAGTCCGCAGAGGGGCGAACATTGACTCAGACCACTACTTAACACGCATTAAAGTGAAATTCACCCCAAAAAAATTCTATCCGAAGAAAACACACATGATGAAATTTGACACACGAACAATCAAAGAAACCAATCTGAAGGAGGAGTGGGAAAAGGAACCAGCTGACTCTTGGGAAAAATTTCGAACAAAAATTACAAAGAAGGCAAAAGAACTGATCCCATTGAAAAAGAACACAAAACACCCCTGGTGGGACTCTGGATGTGAAAAAGCGCTGGAAGAAAGAAAGAAAGCCTTTCTGAAGTATAACAGTAAAAAATCCCCAGAAAATCTAGATTACTTCCACAACACCAGAAGACAAGTGGCAAAAACCATCAGACAAGTCAAGAGGAAGTACCTCAAGGAACAGTGTGAGTCTATTGAAGAAAATTTCCGTATCTATAATGTACGAGACTTCTATAAGACCTTTGCTGGGAGAATCAATGGATACGGCTCACGAAATCTATGTTTCAGAAAACCAGATGGAAAACTAGCGCTCACAAATCGGGAAAATTGTGAGGAGCTGGCGAGATACTTTTCCGGACTCCTCAATTGCCCTGAACCTTCTTCAAGATTCCCTCAAGAAACTGCTGTCTACACAAATCCAGAATCCCCACCACCTACACTAGAGGAGATCCAAAGACATATTCATAGACTGAAAAACAACAAGGCATCCGGAGAAGATAATATCACGGCAGAACTACTTAAAAATCTTGGACCAAATTCCCTCAAAGAACTCACTCAAATCATCACAGACATTTGGCAGACAGAAAAACTACCAGAAGATTGGAAATGCGCCCTAATTCATCCACTGCATAAAAAGGGAGACATGGCAGATATAAACAACTATCGAGGAATCTCCCTTCTCCAAGTCACTTATAAAATCCTCTCAGCTTGTCTTCTTCAACGAACACAAGAACAACTAGAACACAGTATTGGTGAATACCAAGCTGGCTTTCGCCCTCACCGATCCTGTGCAGAACAAATTTTCCATTTGAAGACAACACTAAAATACAAAGCAGTCAGAAACAGTCCGATCATTTGTTCCTTTGTTGATTTCGCAAAGGCTTATGATTCAATCGATAGGCAATCTCTCTTTATTATCCTTGAGGAGCTAGGACTCGATCCGAAAACCCTAAACCTTATCAAAGAAACGCTCACAAACACAACTTCTAAGATAAAATTCCTGGGTGAAATATCAGAGCCCTTCAAAACCGGCGTCAGACAAGGTGACGGCTTGTCTCCACTCCTCTTCAACCTTGTCTTAGACAAAGTCATCCGAGAATGGGAAAAAGAACTGAAGATTCAAAATTACTGGAAGCCTATACAGCTAGGAATATCGAAAGATGGTATTAAAATTTCATGCTTGGCATTTGCAGATGACGTGGCCATTCTAGCAGAAAACGAGACCACAGCAATTAAACAGATAGACATTCTCAAAGAATGCGCCGAAAAAGTTGGGCTACAAATTTCCTTCCAAAAAACCAAATTCATCTGCTCAAAATTTGAAACTCAAAAACTGACTACAAAATATGGACAAATTGAGAGAGTTCCATTCTTTAAATACTTAGGCGAGGTCCTAGAACCCACAGGGGGAGAGAAAACTGCACAAAAAGTTCGACTACAAAAACTGAAAAGAGGATACTGGAAAACCCACAACATCTACAATAAAAAGTGTCTCCTCATTCACTCAAAAATACGACACTACAATACAGTAATCAAGCCCGAAGCACTATATGCCAGCGAAACACTCACACTCCATAGAAAAGGCGACCTGGAAGGCATCCTGAAAGAGGAACGCAAAATTATCAGAAAGATTCTTGGCCCAAAAAGAACTGAAGATGGATACAGGTTACAGTCTCGGAAAACTACAGAAAAATTATCTAACCTCGCCGCAGACATCCGGAAAAGAAGACTAAAATTTTACGGTCATATCCAC
This sequence comes from Schistocerca nitens, assembly GCF_023898315.1. Taxonomy (NCBI): domain Eukaryota; kingdom Metazoa; phylum Arthropoda; class Insecta; order Orthoptera; family Acrididae; genus Schistocerca; species Schistocerca nitens. The sequence goes on from NC_064614.1 coordinate 1,228,284,782, forward strand.
AGACTCCCAACACCCAGACTCTCCCACAAAATTTTAATATACATTGAAAAATTGAAAACCATACCCTGGATAAAAGAAACCAAAACAGATCTAGCAAATGCACAAATAAATTCTTCAGACGTTATAAACAGAAATGTATACAGGCAAAAAATCAATAGTTGGAAAGTACAACCCGAGAATGAAGTTTGCAAGAGACAGGGGACAAAATGGACAGAGGAAAGAAAGAGAATTCATGGGGAAAGAATGAGAGAAGTTCAGAGAATTAAAAAATTGAATCGGAAAAGCTTTGCGTGATCCGTATGGGTCCAATCGCACATAATAATAATAATATATGTATAGGGTGTCCCATTTATCTTGACCGCCTTAAATAACTATTTGTCCAAAAGCAAATTACAAAATGTATTAAGCAAATGTGCACGTTGTGTTCCGAACCGAAGGTATCCTGCCAGATGGATTGGTCGAGGAGGAACGGATACTAGGCCTGCTAGGTCTCCTGATTTATATCCTCTGGACTTTTTTTCTTTGGGATGCATTAAAGACGTTGTCTATCGCGATATTCCAAAACTCCAGAGGACATGCAGGGACGTATCGTGCTTGTTTGTAATTCTCTTCAGCGGGCAACACTGGAAGCAGTAAATAATTCTTTCATTGAACGAGTGCACCAGTGTATTGGTGTCCAGGCTCACCACTTTGAGCACCTTTGAATCTTCTTCTCCTGGGCTCTGGTGCAGGAGAGTCAAAGTCAATTTTGTGTTATGTTTTTACTTGGTTTTCATTTGTTTTCTGACAACTCCAGCAAGTGGACGAGTCTGTGATCCCGGGCTCAAAGTCAATGTCGTGTTATGTAATTAATAACATTGTGTTTCAGTGAATGGTACACTGTGATACATTGTTGAATGGGTCTGTAGGAGTGGAAATGAATTACCGAATAAAAAATAAAAGGTACCATTTAAAAAAGTCATACCGCTGTTCATATCTTCGTAAAAAACAAAGCTACAACGAAGGCAATCATGCTGATTGATGTAGCCCTGACTGCTACAGAACATTTGTTTGAAACATTTTGTTATTTGCATCTGGACAAACAGTTATTTAGGGCGGTCAAGATAAATGGGACACCCTGTATATTATATGCATGCTCTGGTAATTCAGTGTGTGCTGATAAGGCTGACTTACACACATACAGCAGCCCACCCTAACTTACGACAGTTGCAGACATCCAACCAGCAGAGAACAGTCCCATCTTACAACACACTTACATATGAAAACTCGCTGTCTCTAGCTTCTGCTTCGGAAACGACAGTTAGATTGCCCTGAAGCAAACTGCAGCCAACCTCGCCGTATCGTAAGTATCCATCTAGCGCACTCTTCCTTGTTGCCGTTGTCTCACCACGACAACCACGGCGTGCAGTCAAATCCAACTACCGTTTCCTCTACTGGTACCTGCCCGCTACTTGTTGTTGCTCACTCTCTTAATAAAACTACACTTGCGCTTCCTCTTCTCCAGAAGTCCCTCTCGGTGGTGCTTTTGTCGCAATGGGCGTGGCGCAACCATCCATGCCGCACCGGCTGCGCTGATTTTAAAGGGCCGCGGCTGCGTGACCTCTTATGACGGAACAACAACTGTCAGTTCACATGAGATAATAAACACGTTTCGCCAAGTGACAAACAGCATACTGACGCCAAAACACGTAACATTTTACATTATGATTGTGTACAGGGCCATATTTTGATCTGGTGGCAGAAAGTGGAACTACTGGTTTTTCAGAATACGCCGTGAGGGCTCCGATTAATAAACATACTCACGATGTGTCAGCGTCCTGACGTGTATACAACTCGCACTATAGCACTCAGAACACTGTCAGTTCCATTAAAGCCGCCCAGTACCTGGATTCTTATTTGTTAAACTTACGCCGCTCCATTTCATCAAATACTTGGTTGAAATTCCGTAAAAACCTTATACTAAGCACTTGTGTTTGTTCGCTCAAAATGGCATCCCTCTCTCTTCCAATATGTCCTCGATTTCATCGATAACTGTTTCTTTCGTGGTTATATGTATCATTTCTTGGGCTTTGGTGGCCTCTGTGTTAGTAAGGGCAGTTTTTCTCAGATATGTTGCCAGTGTGGATCTATTGCTCTGTCATACTAGAAAGCTGTTTAAATCCAAGAATTCTGGGATTCGTCCAGGCCTAGTGAAGGGATGTACTTTGTTGTTTGTGTGCCGCTTCACTCAATACGGAAGGAGTCAAGGGCAGTGATAGCATTTCACTTAAAGCCTCCAAAAAAAAAGTTACGTAATTAAATTTTTTGTTTTTTTTTTTGCTGGTACATACCCGCCGTTGAGGTAGACAGTGAAATCACAACTTCATCACTGTTGCAACTCATAGTACTTTATCACGTGGATTTCCATGCGGACCAGGAATGCAAGAATGCAGGATGGTTAGAAACAGTCTGAAAAGCTTATAAGGGAGTTGCGCTGAGATATATTTGTTAAGAGAATAAATCCATACGATGCGCCGTTTCAGAGTCATTTAACATTGAAGTTAGTCAATCATGTCTTTCAGCGCTCAAGTTCAAGAGACCCGCCAGATACAATTAATTGCAGTTGTCCTCACAGCGCAGGTGACAGTGAACGTGACTGCTCAGCGTGTCGCCGGCGGTTGTGGCCAGGCGGTTCTAGGCGCTTCAGTCTGGAACCGCGCGACCGCTACGGTCGCAGGTTCGCATCCTGCCTCGGGCATGGATGTGTGTGATGTCCTTAGGTTAGTTAGGCTTAAGTAGTTCTAAGTTCTAGGAGACTGATGACCTCATACGTTAAGTCCCATAGTGCTCAGAGCCATTTGAACCAGTTTTTTGCTCAGCGTATCGCTCCGGTTCCATACTAACTACCGTCACATGCTTCATTTTTTTATCGCTCTCTTATTCGGTTAAAAAAAAAATGAACGAAGGACACATTTGGCAGCACCAACTCTGGGCAGCTTCTTCAACTTACGCGCCTGACGGCCTGGTTGCCTAACTTCAATGCTAATTATCGCTGAAACAGCGCACCCTATGGAATTTTTTATTAACAGTTATTTCTCAGACTGACCTAACCAGAAACACCCTTACAAGTTTTCAGACTGTTTCTACAACAGCCGTGTCTAGCTGCAAACAAACAAAAACTTAGGAATTTTATTTTATTTTATTTTATTTTTTTGAGGTGATAATTAAAACAATATCACTATCCTTCGTATTTGGTGCGAGTAAACCAAATAAAATGACGAAAATAATAAGCAGTAGCAGGAATGGGTCAAGCCAAACCGTCAAAATTAGGGAGCACGTAGTAGACGAAATGAATGAATCCTGCTATCTAGAAGGGCAAGACGTCATCAGCTTTCGAAAAACTACGAGACAAACGAAATAGGCACCAGACGACTGAGAGCCGTAAGATGCGTTATTAGTGTTTTACACATATTCTTTTGCTCTTCAATCTTGCCGAGAGCATGCTAATTTATTATGTTATCCGTGCACATAATTATGAACAGCCTTCGGCATCACGAAACACCAGGCCTTCAATTTTCTCATTTTCTAGTTTTCCCGTGACTATGTTACTGTGTTCCACACGTAAATTCTAAAACACAGCAATATACCAAAGGCTTGTTTTTGATATTAGCGGACGTCCTTTAACGACGAAAGTTTTTTCCGAATCATAGTGTGTTCTTTCTGTTCTTTACTTCGACCGTCGTATGTCTTTATGCTTCCAGGGTGGTATAATTTTTTCATTTCCTGCGATGGGTCACAAATTTTTATGCTGACTTTGAAGATAGTCACATTTTTATGCCTCTCAATACGACAGTCTTTCATTCATTTTCACTCATTACATTCTCGATGTTCAGTGGTCTCTTCCTCCCACTCAATATCCTGCAGATGTTGCTCATATTTACAAAGAACAACAGGCGATGAGTGAATATTATCAATGCTGTCCCATCATTGTGAATTTACTCCTAATTTTAATCTTTTTCTTCTTCTCCTCATTGTTTCCCCGATATAGCAGTTCAGCACTAGAGATGAAACACTCCTTCCATTGCTAAAGCAACTTTATATCCTATCAGTTTCCTACTGATCATCCATTCCTGTTGCTCCCTCTCGGTCTTAGCGAATGTTGTAAGTTACCCGTCATTTGTCATACGTCATCACGAATCATTAACCTGTAAAACAGAAACGCTTGTCTCGTTTAGAATACAGACTGTACCCCTTCGCCTATTTCTCTAGCATCGGTGATCCTCGAATACTATATCGTCCAATGTCTGGAAGGGTCAACATCAGTTTCGCTGTGTTACTCGGTGGCATGTCAGGCAGATAAAAGTAGTCATATAGAAGAGTTGTACGAGGAAGAAAGGAAGAAGGACATAAAAGGAAAGCAGTATTCGGGAAGGGAATGTAACAGTTTAGCAGCTTGTCCCACATGCAATAAAAGAAAGCCGTAACTTGCAAAAAGTATTGAAGTATTCTGAGAAGAAATAAATAATCAGTAGCTCTTAGCTTTTTCGTCTTAAGTTTGCTAAAATTAAAGACATTCTTCACCAGACTCGTTAAGCTTTCATATATATATATATATATATATATATATATATATATATATATATATATATATATATACCGGGTGAGTCACCTAACATTACCGCTGGATATATTTCGTAAACCACATCAAATACTGACGAATCGATTCCACAGACCGAACGTGAGGAGAGGGGCTAGTGTAATTGTTTAATACAGACCATACAAAAATGCACGGAAGTATGTTTTTTAACACAAACCTACGTTTTTTAAATGGAACCCCATTAGTTTTGTTAGCACATCTGAACATATAACCAAATACGTAATCAGTGCCGTTTGTTGCATTGTAAAATGTTAATTACATCCGCAGATATTGTAACCTAAAGTTGACGCTTGAGTACCACTCCTCCGCTGTTCGATCGTGTGTATCGGAGAGCAACGAATTACGTAGGGATCCAAAGGGAACGGTGATGGACCTTAGGTACAGAAGAGACTGGAACAGCACATTACGTCCACATGCTAACACCTTTTTATTGGTCTTTTTCACTGACGCACATGAACATTACCATGAGGGGTGAGGTACACGTACACACGTGGTTTCCGTTTTCAATTACGGAGTGGAATAGAGTGTGTCCCGACATGTCAGGCCAATAGATGTTCAATGTGGTGGCCATCATTTGCTGCACACAATTGCAATCTCTGGCGTAATGAATGTCGTACACTCCGCAGTACATCTGGTGTAATGTCGCCGCAGGCTGCCACAATACGTTGTTTCATATCCTCTGGGGTTGTAGGCACACAACGGTACACATTCTCCTTTAACGTACTCCACAGAAAGAAGTCCAGAGGTGTAAGATCAGGAGAACGGGCTGGCCAATTTTTGCGTCCTCCACGTCCTATGAAACGCCCGTCGAACATTCTGTCAAGGGACAGCCTAGTGTTAATTGCGGAATGTGCAGGTGCACCATCATGCTGATACCACATACGTCGACGCGTTTCCAGTGGGACATTTTTAGCAACGTTGGCAGTTTATTCTGTAGAAACGCGATGTATGTTGCAGCTGTTTGGGCCCCTGCAATGAAGTGAGGACCAATGAGGTGGTCTCCAATGATTCCGCACCATACATTTACAGTCCACGGTCGCTGTCGCTCTACCTGTGTGAGCCAGCGAGGATTGTCCACTGCCCCGTGGTTTGTGAAACCCGCTTCATCGGTAATCAGGTAGAACTGCAACGCATTCTCTGTTAATGCCCATTGACAGAATTGCACTCTATGATTAAAGTCATCACCATGTAATTGCTGATGTAGCGACACATGAAACGGGTGAAAGGGGTGACGATGCACTATGCGCATGACACTACTTTGACTCAGTCCACCGGCTCTCGCAATGTCCCGTGTAATCATGTGTGGGTTCATGGCAACAGCAGCTAACACACCAACTGCACCCGCTCCTCCTATGACGGGCCTGTTACGGACCCGTTTGCGTGCTACGACCATACCTGTTGCATACAATTAGCCGTAGATGTTCCGCAATGTGCGGCACGTTCGATGCTCTCTGTCCTGGTACCGTTCTGCGTACACCCTGCAGGCTTCAGCTGCATTTCGTCGACACTCGCCATAGATGAGTATCATCTCCGCCTTGGTCACAGTTCCTACAACACTACACTATCACAGACGTCTGGTAACACGGTGTACTACAGTTGGTCTGCGTGCGGAGACGAGTGCAGACTAACAATAGCAGCAAGCGCTACATGCGGACACTGCGACAGCTAGACCAAACCACAACAGTGCACTACAGCCACACTCGTAAACACAGTAGTCATCGTAAACATGTCCCTGCAGATGCTGCTCGCCGACCGTGGCCCGTGTTTGTTACAACACGCAACTGAACGTCGGAGGTTTCAAGCGTCAACTTTAGGTTACAATATCTCCGGATGTAATTAACATTTTACAATGCAATAAATGGCACTGATTACGTATTTGGTTATATGTTCAGATGTGCTAACAAAACTAACATGGTTCCATTGAAAAAACGTAGGTTTGTGTTAAAAAACATACTTCCGTGCATTTTTGTATGGTCTGTATTAAACAATTACACTAGCCCCTCTCCTCACGTTCGGTCTGTGGAATCGGTTCGTCAGTATTTGATGTGGTTTACGAAATATATCCAGCGGTAACGTTAGGTGACTCACCCTGTGGGGGGGCGGGGAGGGGCAAAGAAAGGTAGAAAGAGCAAGAAACAGTTTTACAAAAGAGCGGTGAAGCTAAAATAATACCAATGTAGCGTAAAAAATATGATTAAAGAATGAACAAGAGTTGCCAAGAGTGAATGTGCAACAAAGTTTCTTTCCATGTCGACCTACACTAACAATGAAGGAAAAACAGTGGTTTCCAGAATATGTTAACAAGAAGCAGAAACTCTTATTGTTTTTAATCACCTGAGTCGGACTCGCCAATACAAAAGAAAGAGGGTAGGTAGTGTTGTCAGCAGAGAAGCAGTAAGAGCAGAACTTGTTGGTCAGGACAGCTCAGTGACTTCGATCGTCGACTAGTCATCTATTGCGGTGGTCAGTTGTAAAATATGGCACGAAATTACTGGAAGAAGTCGCTCGTTGAAAAATGCTCCCAACAGTCCGTTTAGCACAATGACAATGAGTAGGGACTTAAAAGGCATAGGGTAGAATGGTTAAACAGTTCCTCGTAAGCCAGACATTTCTGCTGCCAGAGCGAAACGACCATTGGTGTACTGTAAAGGGCGACACCGCTAGACTGACGAAACGAGTACTTGTGGCTATCCGATGCAAGGGTCTAGCGAATTCCTGGAGAACGTCACCTGCCAACACTAAAGTAGGAGCCTGTGTTACAGTAAGAGTCTTCTGTTGGCGTTAAGGAGTGGTCCCTTTACTACGTTTAACAGACCGCTAAATGCGGAAATATATGAAGATATTTACAGCATTGTGTTCTTCGTGCAGTTGAGGAACTGTTCTGAGACGAGTATTTGATACACCCACTAAACCCGCTGGGCAGAACAGGTGATTAGGATTGTGGAAAGGGCCAAATAAGATTGGAGTCAGTTTCACCTTAAAATTGTAATTTATTGTAATTTAGTAACACATTAAACTCCAAATCTTTCACGGCTAAAGTCCTCCAAGCAAGAAATCTTAAAAAATCAACAAGGTAATTTCAAGTGACTAAAGACACACAGTTACAATTACCAATAATAGATGCAATACAAACGGCTGAAGGCCCACAACAAAATTTTCAAGATTTTAAAATAAATTACCATAACCTTTCAAAAGCAGAAGGCCGCAATGTTTAAGCTTAAAAGGTAATTTTAAGAACAAGGTTCCAAGCCACAATGTTTAAGCTTGAAAGGTAATTTTAAGAATAAGGTTCAAGGCTGTAGGACCACAGTTAATTTTCCAAAATTTTAAAAGAATATAAACATAAGCCCTAAGTTGTATTTTGCTGAAAGCGGACTAAAAGAAAAGACAACACAATGGCAATAACCTTTCAGCAAATATCCATTCGCCGGAACGCAAACTTACTTACATAAAACACAGTAAAACCAAGAATTTTTCTTTTATCATTGGCTATGATAGATTATAAACAGAGAATTAAACCCCGGTGAGAAATACAGTAAATACAACAGCACTCAGAAGCCTCCAGGGGTTCGATCTGCCCTTGTTCACTTAGACGAGACAGGTGGTGAGCCCAGCTACACTTGATCCGTCGGAACCCAACCAAGGGACAGTCACGGACCGACCGACAAACGACTTACTTACCACCAATCGGTACATGAGAATTCAAACACAAAATGTTACGAGCATGATTATCCACAATCAAATATGTATATTTATTAAGCTGTCAAAACTACAGACCACAGCGACAACCGGTGAGGAAAGGACACTGCCTGAAATTACGTTAGTGGCCAGGGCAGGTAACCGGAACGCTAACGGCCACAAGGCAGAAAATTCCGCTGGTGCACTTGAATTGTAGTCAACCAACATAGTTAATTCCACCGGATGGCGACTAAATTTCAGCAATACCAACACTTGGTGTTGCTCACAGGAAAACCTCCCCAACAGCGAACTACCGAGACGAACCACACGACATTGATGGACGTGGCTTGGGTACTTGCAACCACTACTCAAGTTTGACGTCCTGCGTCGGTGAGCCACGAAGATCGTGGCGATCGAGCAGCTCCATACACGCTGTGACACTGCGCAGGGACCGCCAGCGGATCCAGCTGACTGCACCGCGCGGAGATAACTTCCCTGGTCCGCAGCAACCGACCGACTGCCCTCAAACCCCCTAGCCGGAAACTATATGCACAAAACCAAAGATGGTACACGGTGCAAATGTCGATACACATCGCTGCTGCCACACATAGAAGGAAGACGAACCACAGCGTAACTGCAACAAGGGCGGGAAACCAAACACAGATAGCCAGCCAAGTTCACGAAAACGCAGTATTGTCTGTCTCAGCATGACAACGCACTCTCACATAAAGCAACGCATCTGAGGTAATACCTCATATGGAATAACCCGCACAGAATCTGATCCTGCTTACTTCTAACAATCCTTTTCTGTATATATTTGGTCAGGTGTCCGGCATTGCACATTGGAAGTCATTTGTCAAGTTCATTCGGTTGATCACTTCAGTTTTCATTGCTGCTGTAGTCGAAAGTCTAATTTCCTACCTGCAACTCGTGGCGAATGGAATCGGTATTCTTAATACTCCTTCCAACAATAACAGCTACGCTACGGTCGCAGGTTCGAATCCTGCCTCGGGCATGGATGTTTGTGATGTCCTTAGGTTAGTTAGGTTTAACTAGTTCTAAGTTCTAGGGGACTAATGACCTCAGCAGTTGAGTCCCATAGTGCTCAGAGCCATTTGAACCAATAACAGCTACTGACTACAGACTGTTGACTAAAACAATGCCAGTTCTCAAAATGAAATTTTCACTCTGCAGTGGAGTGTTCGCTGATATGAAACTTAATGGCAGATTAAAACTGTGTGTCGAACCAAGACTCGAACTCGAGAACGTTTCTCGGGCAAATGCTATACCGACCGAGCTACCCAAGCACGAATTACCACCTGTCTTCAAAGATTTATTTCCTCCAGTACCTCATCTCATACCTTCCAGACTAGCCTGAGTTCGAGTCTCGATCTGACAAATAGATCTAATCTGCCAGGAAGTTTAAATGCCGTCCTGTTGTATGATGGTCTGTTGCATTTGCAAGGCCATTGAAATTGTAGGCTGGCTAGAATTTCACTACCTGAAATTATTCCTTCATACACTGAAAGTGGTCGTAGAACCCAACTCAATAGAGTAAAGCTGTATTTGAGTTCTGTTGATGAAATACATTTTCGAAATGTTTTTAATTCGTATGAAACAGGGCGTTAATAAACAGTTGGAATTAACAGCTTTGACTCATGGTAGCGATATGCAACCTTCTAATACGAAGAAGTTTTAAAATTGAAGGTGGCTCATCGGCTAATAGAAAGATGCATGTAGCAAATTACTGCAAGAGACAGGAAAGCAAACGAATGGGTTTGGGAACAGATTAGAATAGGAGAGAGAGTGGTGAAGGCAATTAAAAAAAGGTGGACGTTATCTACATAGTACCCAGTAAAATGAATAGTAGAGTACCAAGAAATAAGAAAAGACTGGAAAGACAAACTTATGGAAAGTAAATAGATGACATTACAAGATATACAGGAGCTGCTTTGCTTTGTATCGCTGAAAGTCGTAAAGCATAGAAACTTCTGAAGGTGAGTTTTATCCAGCAGTTGATGAGGATGATAATAATGACGATGTATTATTTGTTAGAGTATACCGAAATTTTGATAATAGAAATCGTCTTTAGGATATTACGAGGGTGTCCCGGAAAGTAATGCTACGCTTCAAGAGTTCTTTATTGATTATTATAGGAATTACACACACAAAAGAAATGAGTTTTATCTACGTACCCTATTTTTTCAGACAATCTCCATTCCGTTTTAAGGCCTTCCTCCAGCGTGAAAAAAGGGCGTGTATGCCCTGTCGGTATCAGTCCTTGAGCTAGCAGTGGAGCCAGTGCTTCACTGTGTGAATCACCTCCTCATCGTCCTCAAAATGTCTTCCACGAATGGCTTCCTTTAATGGCGAATGACAACATTAGCTCGCTGCAACATGTCAGGTGCGACAGCCGTGGATGGTCTCCCCGATCGCTGCAAATCGTGGAATTCAGACGAAACTTCTTCTGATGACCTCACCCTCAGTGCCGAGCGACTAACTGTTCTTCTGTCGACAGCAGATGCTCCATAGACTTTTCACAAGAGCTAGTGAATACTCCCCACAGTTTCTTTCTCTGCAGTGAGTAATTCAATGACGGCACGTTGCTTGTAACGTACATGACCTATAGACGCCATTTTGAAACTGTCCTGCAGCTGCGCTATCTGTCGGAAGTGACGGAAACTTGGCGCGCTCACTCAGGAGACTTCGAATAATACGTACGTCACTTTTGCGCATTCGTTGCATCGTTTTCAGCTGAAAAAAAAAATGCGGTGCGCTACTATTGGGTTGTTCACTACATCTTCATCCAACCTATTTTGATATTACCCTTCAGACATTTTCATATTACGACTCAGATGTAAATACCCCCTTTTTGGGGACCAATGTTGCAGAGGTAGACCACTGCTCGAGTGCTGTAATCTGGTTGAAACAAGTGTAGGTGAGATTATGCGGAGAAGAAGGGGCTGGCACAAGAAGACCAGCGAGGAGTGATCGAACTGAAGACGACATCGAAATAGATGCAAGGTAGATTCTGTTTGTCGGCACGCGATATGTGTGACAAGTCGACCAACAACTCGGTGGCGTCTGCTGGCCGGCACACGTCGGTACAGATACAAGCAGGCGCTGCACTGCCGGCGCCGCTGCAGCCGATCCCTCCTCCCTTCCACGTCACACAGAGACGCTCCCTTTATCAGCCTGAAAGGCGCTTTTTGTGTGAGTGACGGCGCGGACCGCACAGTGGGTGTATTGTGGCTGGTCTGCGTCTGCGGCCGCCGACGCTGCGTCTCAAGGGCCACACGCAGCCACACACGCCCACCCCCCCCCCTCCCCCACACGCACGCACGCACGCACTCAAGCACACACACGGTCAGCTAATGGATGCTAATAGCGCCAGCGATGATGGACGGCAGCCAGACCAGCGGTTCGCTCTCGTATCGGGTAGGATTGCTCGGCGCTTTCAACAAGTGCCTCGTCAATGGATTAAATCAGGCGCACGAGTGAGCTAGTTACATTTTTTTTTCCTTCCTCCTTTCATCCATTACCGTACTGCGTGCCACACGCTGTGATATCGTCGGCCAAGCTACGCAGGTTCCAGAGCGGTTGCCGATAGGCGGCACTCGCGTTTCAATGTACTGCACAGGATGACGTAAGGCACAAATTCCGGAACGACGACATATAGCGACACTCCGCTGGCTCGAAGCTTTCTAAAGAATATACACTGAAGCGCCAAAGAAACTGGTATAGGCATGCATATTCAAATACAGAGATATGGAGACAGGCAGAATAAGACGCTGCGGTCGGCAACGCCCGTATAATACAATAAGTTTCTGTCCTAATTTGTTAGATCGGTTACTGCTGATACGATGGTAGGTTACCAAGAGTTAAGTGAGTTTGAACTTGGTGTTGTGGTCGGCGCATGAGCGAGAGGAGAGATGAGGTGGGGATTTTCTCGTACGATTATGTCACGAGTGTACCGTGAATCTCAGAAATCCGGTAAAACAGCAAATCCCCAACATCGCAGCGGCCAGAAAAAGATCCTGCAAGAACGGGACCAACGACGACTGAAGAGAATTATTCAACGTGGCAGTATTGCAACCTTTCCGCGAACTGCTGTAAATGTCAATGATGGGCCAACAACAAGTGTCAGCGTGCGAACCATTCAAATCAAATGGTTCAAATCGCTCTGAGCACTGTGGGACTTAACTTCTTAGGTCATCAGTCCCCTAGAACTTAGAACTACTCAAACCTAACTAACCTAAGGACGTCACACACATCCATGCCCGAGGCAGGATTCGAACCTGCGACCGTAGCGGTCGTGCAGTTCCAGACTGTAGCGCCTAGAACCGCTCGGCCACTTCGGCCGGCTGCGAACCATTCAACGAAACAGTCGTGTAATTTTGATGTCTGCACGACACAAAGCTTTACTCTTCGCCAGGGCCTTTCAACACCGACATTGGACTGTTGGTGACTGGAAATATGTTCCTGGTTGGACGAGCCTCGTTTCAGATTGTATCGAGCGGATGGAAGTCTACGGGTATGGAGACAACCTCATGAATCCGTGGGACTGTTCAAACTGGTACAGGCTCTGTAATGGTGTGGGGCGTGCGCAGGTGGAGCGATATGGAACCCCTGATACGTCTGGACCCGACTCTGACAGGTAAACATCCTTTCTGATCACCTGATTCCATTCGTGTCCATTGTGCATTTCGATGGCCTTGGGCAATTCCAGCACGACAATGCGACACCTCACACGTCCAGAATTGCATACAGAGTGGATCCAGGAAGACTCTTCTGAGTCTAAACAGTTTCGCTGGCCACCAAACTGCCTACACATGAATATTACTGAGCATATTTGGGATGCCTTGCAATGTGCTGTTCAGAAGAGCTCTTCACCACCTCATACTCTTACGGATTTATGGACAGCCCTGCAGGGTTGATGGTGTTGGTTCCCTCCAGCACTACAGAAATAAGTTGAGTCCATGCCACATCGTGTTGCGGCACTTCCGCGCGCTTAGTTTCTTTGGCTCTTCAGTCTACATGCCTAAGCGATACCTATGCAGGTTTGGGTATGGATCGAAAATTAACTGACAGGATGTACGCAGCACGTTATCCTGGATAACGTGCTGCATCGTCCTGGACCTGACTTATATGAGTCTTTTTTATACTTCTCTAAATAATTAGTACTTTGCAACCACAATTTATGAAGGCGTGTTGCTTAGTTATGCCCCCGACGGTTTTATGTGGATAAACTTACAGCTTTTTAAATAAAACAAACGTTATTAACATTTTACATCTTTATTTCCCATGTCTACATATTTGCAGTCATCTGCCAGTAGATGGTTCCAAAATGTAATATGTAATACGGTGGTGTAAAGTAACTATGTCAGTATGTGAGAAACAGCGTACAGGAATCGGGTTTCGAATACGAAGAGTTCGTCAGCACATGGAGCACCGTCTGTTTCAGCATGACAATGCCAGATCACACATGAGGACTGGGACATCTGCAACAATCCGACTCCTTGGGTTCACTGTCACCGATCATCCTCTACACAGTCCCGACTTAGCCTCGCCCAATTTATTCTGTTTCCAGAATTTTGAGTAACACCTACATCTGTTTTCAAAATTTAGAGTAACATCTTGGAGGACTTCACTTTGATGAAGATGAAGCAGTGCAGGCAGAGATGAGGTTGTGGCTCCATCAGCGAAGTGGCTCTACAATGATAATATCAAGAACCTGAGCTCTCGTTGGGAGAAATGCTTTCACCGTCAGGGACATTATGTTGGGAAACAATTACATGAATATGAAGTGTGTCAATAACTCTTGTGTTATTTAAAAAGCGTTAAGAGTTTTAACATGAAAAAATTTGAGGTATTACTTTTCAGTACGTCGTCGAATTAGACTAATGCTTCGGTATCATTTGATCCCGTTATTGGCTGCCTTACTTCGAACTGTGATTATTATGTTACGCTTTAAGTCCAAGTGATTTTGTCTGTCTCATGTACCTTGCATATAAAATTGGTAGTTTTGTCACGGTTGGTTCTCCCAACCATTTTAGTGAAGCTCAACGAGTGTCGTCTACTCCAGGGGCCTTGTTTAGACTTGGGTCTTTCAGTAATTGTGCCAAATTCGTCTCTCACTTTTACACTGTCCTTCGTATCTTCATCTACCTCTTCCTTTTTCTCCATAATATAGTCATCAAGCTCCTGTTCTTTATATACGCCTCTGTATATTCCTTCGAACTTTCAGTCTTCCCTTACTTTCTTTCAAAGGTTTCTTTACTTTTCTTGTTCGAGTTATCATTTTCCATAACCATGCATGCTTGTGCAGTCTAGCATATCTCATCTAGCCATTACTGCTTTATGAAATTCCATTTTTGATCATTCTGACTTTTTTGATGTTCTGCATTCGCATTTGGTTGCTTCAGATGCCTTATTATTATATTTTATACTTTCGTCAATTAAAATCAGTTTCTCCTGTGTTGTTCAGGGATTTAGGGCGGAAGCCGTCTTTTCGTCTAGTTGTTTCTGTGCTGCCTAAATTATTCCTACTCTCACAACTGTCCATTTATTTCTATTGTTTTCCTTTCCTTTATTACACCCAACAGTTGCCTACTGTTTCCTTTGAAATATTCAGCAGTCTCAGTTTCTTCGAAATTGTCTAGGTCCCATTTCCTACCGTGCTACAATTTCATTGATTCCAATATGCAATTCATAAACTTTAAGTTATGGTCAAGAGTCCAGATTTACTCTAGTTGGCAGTTTATAATCAGGTTCGATACGTCATTTTTACTGTTATGTTATTTATCTGAAATACTCTAGTGTCTCCAGCTCTCAGCCACGGTAAACGAACTTCTTTCATGATACTTAAATGAAGTGTTTTCAATGATTAAATGTTCTCCTCTTCGTAGTTAGGATTAACTGAACACTTCGATACCACTTCGTCAACTCACAAACATACTGTCATGTTCATCTCTACCATACCTCGCGCTATGGTAGAGATGAATATTTCGCGAAAATTTACGTTACAAAAAGTATTGTTGGGGTTGTATTCTCTTTTCATCTGCACATGTAACGCCACATCATTACATCACGGACGAAGCAGACATCCGATATTGGCAGTTTATGCTGACTCACTACCAGGTGCGTCCGCCTACGATTTTTCTTTCTCTTCCTTTTCCTCCTATTACAATTCCATCGACTCAGTTCAATGAAATTTTCGTCTCCCTTACCGTACTGAATGATTTGTCTAATTTTTTTCATCATCTGCAGAACTTGTAGTCATATATGCTTTTACTACCCCAGCGGATGTTGTATTTGTGTCTATCTTGAATATGATGATGTTTCACTAAGCTTTTTTTGGTAGTTCACCCACATTCCCATTTTGTCATTTATTGTTAGATCTACTGCTCTATTGTCGCTATTCGTTTTTTTTCTGGTATCTCTGTACTCACCAGAACAAAATTCGTGGTTTTCCTCTAAATCTAAGTTAACCTTTGACTTTCTCTTTCTAAATTCTCTGAACTACCTGCGCGATTAAGGGCTCTAATAGATCCCCTCCAGTCAGCAGAATGCCAAGGCGCTTATTAATATCCCTGACAGGAATTCGTAATGTGGGACTATTTCACTTCCTTAATATATTTCCCAAAGAACAGATCACGGAACACATTCAACATGAGAACGGTGGAATTAAGTATTCCTCAAAAGACACTCCATGTCGCAGATTCTTTTCCTAATATTATCACACACAAGTCGTTAGTGCGACCAGTTCTAGAGTACTATTCTTTTGTTTGAAGTCCTTAACAAGTAAATCTGGCAACATTCGTCGAACGAATATAAAGACGCCTGCTAGGATCATAAAATGTCTGTATAATTAACACAAAAGTGCCACAAGCAATTACGGTGAACTTAATTGGGAATACTAGGAGAACGAAGATGTAGGTCCTATGAAACATGTTGGATAAATTTAGAGAATCTGTATTCAAAGAGGACTGACCGACTATTAGGCTTCCACCAACTGATATCTCGCGTAGGAATCATGAGAATAGGGCACAAAAGATGCGAGTACAGAGATCTATAGACAGTCATTTTTCCCTCGGACGAAATGTGGATGCAGTGAGAGAGAAAATCGACAAATTTGTATGATGTACCCTACGCCAAGCGCTACATTGCAGCTTGGGCAGGATATTTGTAGGTAAAGATCTAGAAGCCACATTTATCGTCGTAAAATCGTGACCAGTGGGACACATACTAACGCAAAATACGGAATCATTGATGAGAGTAATATGTGTAGTTTCTGTCGGGTTCCTAGTCCGGACATCAAACTTGTGTGTGTGCCTTCGACGAACAGCACACAGAGTTGCGAGATAACATTCTGATCCTGACACAACAGCAAGGTGAGAATAGAACACTCCAATAGCCGACTGGGGCATTTATTTTACATGAGGTGCCAGGGACAGAGATCACTGCGCTGTTAGACATAACATATTTTCACAGACAATATTGAGTGTGAGATAGAGTTCCCGTTAGTAACGGTATATTTTGAAATGATCATATTTCGTCTTCCATATTTTTATCACTTTTCAAACGTTTCCATCATGTGGTTGTGGGATTAAAGGGACCAGACTGCTACGGTCATCGGTCGTTTCCATCATGCATGAATTTAATCCCAAAATGTTTCTGCTTCTCAGGGTTGGTGGCAACCAGCTACTTGACTAATTATTTGATGCAGTAGCGCAGAACCCCCAAGAACCATGGACCTTGCCGTTGGTGGGGAGGCTTGCGTGCCTCAGCGATACAGATAGCCGTACCGTAGGTGCAACCACGACGGAGGGGTATCTGTTGAGAAGCCAGACAAACGTGTGGTTCCTGAAGAGGGGCAGCAGCCTTTTCAGTAGATGCAGGGGCCACAATCTGGATGATTGACTGATCTGGCCTTGTAACATTAACAAAAACGGCCTTGCTGTGCTGGAACTGCGAACGGCTGAAAGCAATGGGAAACTACAACCGTAATTTTTCCCGAGGGCATGCAGCTTTACTGTATGGTTAACTGATGATGGCGTCCTCTTGGGTAAAATATTCCGGAGGTAAAATAGTCCCCCATTCGGATCTCCGGGTGGGGACTACTCAAGAGGATGTCGTTATCAGGAGAAAGAAAACTGGCGTTCTACGGATCGGAGCGTGGAATGTCAGATCCCTTAATCGAGCAGGTAGGTTAGAAAATTTAAAAAGGGAAATGGATAGGTTAAAGTTAAATGTCGTACGAATTAGTGAAGTTCGCTGGCAGGAGGAACAAGACTTTGGTTAGGCGAATACAGGGATATAAATACAAAATAAAATAGGGGTAATGCAGGAGTAGCTTTAATAATGAATAGGAAAATAGGAGTGCGTGTAAGCTACTACAAACAGCATAGTGAATGTATTACTGTGGTCAAGAAAGACACGAAGCCCACGCCTACTACAGTAGTACAAGTTTATATGCCAACTAGCTCTGCAGATGACGAAGAAATTGAAGAAATATATGATGAAATAAAAGAAATTGTTCAGATAGTGGAGACGAAAATTTAATAGTCATGGGTGACTGGAATTCGCTAGTAGGAAAAGGGAGAGAAGGAAACGTAGTAGGTGAATATGGATTGGGGCTAAGAAATGAAAGAGGAAGCCGCTTGCTAGAATTTTGCACAGAGCACAACTTAGTCATAGCTAACACTTGGTTCAAGAATCATAAAAGAAGGTTGTATACATGGAAGAAGCGTGGAGATACTAAAAGGTATCATATAGATTGTATAATGGTAAGAGATATAGGAACCAGGTCTTAAATTGTAAGACATTTCCAGGGCCAGATGTGGATTCTGACCACGATCTATTGGCTATGAACTGTAGATTAAAACTGAAGAAACTCCAAAAACGTGGGAATTTAAGGAGATGGGACCTGGATAAACTGACTAAACCAGTGGTTGTACAGAGTTTCAGAGAGAACATAAGGGAACAATTGACGGGAATGGTGGAAAGAAATACAGTAGAGGAAGAATGGGTAGCTTCGAGAGATGATGTAGTGAAGGCAGCAGAGGATCTAGTAGGTAAAAAGACGAGGGCTAGTAGAAATCCTTGGGTAACGGAAGGAATATTGAATTTAATTGATGAAAGAAGAAAATATAAAAATGCAGTAAATGAAGCAGGCAAAAAGGAATACAAACGTCTAAAAAATGAGACCGACAGGAAATGCAAAATGGCTAAGCAGGGATGGCTAGAGGACAAATGTAAGGATGTAGAGGCTTCTCACACTAGGGGTAAGATAGATACTGCCTGCAGGAAAATTAAAGAGACCTTTGTAGAAAAGAGCACCACTTGTATGAATATCACACCTTTGGTTGTAATATTACACTACTGGCCATTAAAATTGCTAGCTCACGAAGATGACGTGCTACAGACGCGAAATGTAACCGACAGGAAGAAGATGTTGTGATATGCAAATGATTAGATTTTCAGAGCATTCACACAAGGTTGGCGCCGGTGGCGATAGCTACAACGTGCTGACAAGAGGAAAGTTTCCAAACGATTTCTCATACACAAACAGCAGTTGACCGGCGTTGCCTGGTGAAACGTTGTTGTGATGCCTCGTGTAAGGAGAAGAAATGCGTACCACCACGTTTCCGACTTTGATAAATGTCGGATTGTAGCCCATCGCGATTGCGGTTTATCGTATCGCGACATTGCTGCTCGCGTTGGTCGAGATCCAATGACTGACAGCAGAATATGGAATCGGTGGGTTCAGGAGGGTAATACGGAACGCCGTGCTGGATCCCAACGGCCTCGTATCACTAGCAGTCGAGATGACAGGCTTCTTATCCGCATGTCTGTAACGGATCGTGCAGCCACGTCTCGATCCCTGAGTCAACAGATGGGGTCGTTTGCAAGACAACAACCATCTGCACGAACAGTTCGACGACGTTTGCAGCAGCATGGACTATCAGCTCGGACACCATGGCTGCGGTTACACCTGACGCTGCATCACAGATAGGAGCGCCTGCGATGGTGAACTCAACGACGAACCTGGGTGCAAGATTGGCCAATCGTCATTTTTTTCGGACGAATCCAGGTTCTGTTTATAGCATCATTATAGTCGCATCCATGTTTGGCGACATCGCGGTGAACGCACATTGGAAGCGTGTATTCGTCATCGCCATACTGGCGTATTACTCGGCGTGACGGTATGGGGTGCCATTGGTTACACGTCTCGGTCACCTCTTGTTCGCATTGACGGCTGTTTAAACAGTGGACTTACATTTCAGATGTGTTACGACCCGTGGCTCTACCCTTCATTCGATCCCTGCGAAACCCTACATTTCAGCAGGATAATGCACGACCGCATGTTGCAGGTCATGTACGGGCCTTTCTGGATACAGAAAATATTCGACTGCTGCCCTGGGCAGCACATTCTCCAGATCTCTCACCAATTGAAAACGTCTGTTCAGTGGTGGCCGAGCTACTAGCTCGTCACAATACGCCAGTCACTACTCTTGATGATATGTGGTATCGTGTTGAAGCTGCATGGGCAGCTGT
Source organism: Schistocerca nitens (assembly GCF_023898315.1). Classification (NCBI taxonomy): domain Eukaryota; kingdom Metazoa; phylum Arthropoda; class Insecta; order Orthoptera; family Acrididae; genus Schistocerca; species Schistocerca nitens. The sequence goes on from NC_064614.1 coordinate 1,228,304,655, forward strand.
ACCTGTACACGCCATCCAAGCTCTGTTTGACTCAATGCCCAGGCGTGTCAAGGCCGTTATTACGGCCAGAGGTGGTTGTTATGGGTACTGATTTCTAAGGATCTATGCACCCAAATTGCGTGAAAATGTAATCACAAGTCAGTTCTAGTATAACATATTTGAATACGTGCAACAAAGACTTGAGGACGTTTGATATAACTGATAATCTGAGTTGCAGAGTTGTTACACCCAGGAGAGGATCTTGTAGCTGGCTGCATCGAACCGAAACAGAACTTATGAATAAATAAAAATAAAAATATAAATTTAAATTAAAAATATATGTTTACCATTCTGTTAACGAAGGACGTAGCCGTAGGTGAGATACATGGAACATTACTGCGATAGTAAGTAATATGGTGAATCAAGTCAATCGGAGAAAAAGATATTCCTGTTGCATCGGTATGTATTGTATCCGGATGTTTCAAATAGGAGCTGTCTGTTCAGTCTTATATCATGTTACCTTTCTGTATCTCTCTCCCTTCTCTCACTCTCTCACATTTTTCGACGGTTTGTAGTTCGTGACATTTTAACAGGCATATGCTGGTTAATAAGTAATCTCTTCACTCTCACGTACCAATTGTTACGTCTTTTAGGACTGCTGATCCTGGTTCATTTCCTGCCACTAGGTTTTTTGGTGCATTTGTAACACTGTTCCAGTCAACATGTCGTGGAAGATGGTAAAACTGAAAATAGCAGAAAAAGGAAGTTTACCAACAGGATTTATTACTTTTCTGAAAAACCTCATTTCTTGCCTTGCCAGCACCACATGCAGTGAATGAATCTTGACCAGCTACGTGGTTTTTGGTCCAAATTAAGAAATAATTTAGGGGAGAACAGGGGTGGGCCGTTAGTGAAGATCTGTAACTTTCTGCTTGCTTTCTCAAAGGAATAAATTGTATTTCACAGACATTACTATTCTTCATTATGTAACGGCTTTTTTCTTGAACTTTGACGTTATTTTATAATGTTATGTATATTGTAAAGAAAGTTAAAACACAATATTAATAAAATATGATGGCATTTTCAGTTTTTGTAAGGCTAAGCACGTAACATTTTGTATACTAATTAAACTTTCATAAATAAATGTAAATGGGTTTTATTAAATTTTGGCGACTTTCTAAATGTTTTTAAAACCCTTGAGTTTTTTTTTTTTTCTTTTGCCTAACTTACAACAACCCTGAGCTTAGCGCCCTGTGCGCTAGCTTGGTGGACAGGGATATGAAGCAGAGCCGGATCGAGATCTCGTGGGTGGTCCACAACAGTCATTCTGGTACACCAGCCAGCCTCAGAGAACTTTGTAGGCGGTTTTTCACGCTGGTTTAGGTAAACGCCAGTCTGGTCCTCAATCTCAAGTACACAAAAGTACTGGAGCGCAGTGTCTGAGAAGTTGCGCTGACAATAAACAGTCGCTTTCAATTAAGAATGAACACGTAAACTGCCATCATGACTTACCATCAGCTGTAGCATATTTCAGAACAAATGAAAAGTTATACCGGAACGGGACTGAGAAAAAAACGGATTTTCTAGTTGTCGCAAGCGATCGCCTTAACAACTTTGGTTACTTGAGCATGCTTCCAGCATCGGTCCAGATCTTCCGTTGTCCATAGCAAGTCATTGGCGAGAGAAAGCCAGTGCCCGCCCTGTGTGAGAACCATGGTACTACAGGGTTACCACAATCAAGAATAGACACCAGGACAAATGGAGATTTGCTCCTGGGAGCATCCTCGAAGTTGTTCAAATGGCTCTGAGCACTATGGGACTTAACATCTGAGGTCATCAGTCCCCTAGAACTTAGAACTACTTAAACCTAAGTAACCTAAGGACATCACACACATCCATGCCCGAGGCAGGATTCGAACCTGCGACCGTAGCAGGCTGTAGCGCCTAGAACCGCTCGGCCACCCCGGCCGGCCGTCGAAGTTGTATGGTGACCGCTCACGACAAGTGGAAAATCTGGTTTCAAGTTCTCGTCTGGCACAAATTATCATTTGTTCTGAAATATTCTACAGCTCATGCATAACCACAGTCGCAATTGGCGTGTTCATAGGGATACTTAAAATACGACGACAGAAAGAACAAAGGTTACATGACATTCACTGGGAGTGCCCACGCCTCCGTCCCTTAAATTAAAAGACGAATGTTGCCAAAAAGGCACTTGACAAACCATATAAAAACAGTGGATTCATATGACGAATTAAAGGCTAGCAAAGAAACGTTTATGGCGCTGCTACGAAGCTGTAACGGTGCGCATCCAAAGAGAACAGTTATGGTTAATATTTCACGGAAAACCCTCTCGCGATTTGCTGCAATAATATTTAACTTAACAGCACGGTCACCGTTCAAACTGCAAGCCCGAAATTTGTTTGAATAGTCAATTCGTCGGGAAAATTTTAAAATTCACATCAGACGCCTTTACGGGGAGGAGATGGCCTCACATATCCGAAGTTTCGAGAAGCTACGTGGTAAAAGAGCAAAGCTTATAAGTTCATTAACCTTTTTATTGAGATGTCGGGACCATGGCATAATACCAAAATTTGGTAGAGTGACTCATTTCATTAAGACCGCTACTGCACGGAAGATTACTGTGAAGGCTAGTCATGCTATTGTCAAGGAGAGGATTTGCTATACAAGACGAAGGTTAGATGCTATTTCAGCAGAACTTTACCAGTTACATCTGAAGGTTGCAAGGTATCTTTGTCCTTTATCATGGGACTGGGTTGATGGAGTGACTTCGGCCAAGTTCGAGTGGATCCACAAAGATGCTAATTGTCGGCAGATATAAAAATTTGATCGACTGTTGCCACAGAAGCCGTCGCCAGAAGGGATAATGGTACGACGTTCCGTTGTCAATCTCACGGAGAAGAATTGGACGACGCTACGCTGTCTGTATTAAGCAAGGGACTCAATTTTGCACCTACACCTACAGCACCGCCATTAATAAGTATTTTGAGTGGTGTTGAAGAAGCTGTACGACGTCTTCCTTTGCATGCCGCAGACGAAATAAGAAGGGAAACTTGCCGTGCTCTGTTGAAGGCTCCTACTCAACGCAGTAATTTAACCTCTGCAGAAAGGGCTGCATTACGAAATCTGAGAGAGGACCCTGACGTAGTGGTATTGAAAGCTGACAAAGGTAATGCAACTGTTTTGTTACCTCGTGGTGTGTATAAAGATAAGATGTATGGTCTGCTAAGTGACTCTACCTATAGGAGGATTGATTACGATCCTACAGGACGTGTGCAACGAAAAACTTCAGCACTATTAAATTCCTCCTCCTTACCGCAAGAGACCATCAAGAGGTTAAAACCACATGGTTGTGTACCTCCAAGACTGTATGGCCTTCCAAAGATTCATAAAGAGGGTCTTCCTCTGCGTCCAATAGTGAGCAACATTGGAGCTCCTACATATGATTTAGCTAAACATCTCGCTTCCTTACTGAGACCTTTCGTAGGCAAGTGCTCACATCACATACGAAACTCAGCTGATTTTATCAATAGACTGGGGGCTCTTCGTCTTAGCAGTGTAGACCTTCTAGTAAGTTTCGATGTGGTCTCACTTTTTACAAAAGTTCCTCTTGCAGATTCTTTGACACTGATTGGTAACATGTTTCCTGTTGATATCACTGCTTTGTTCAGGCACGCACTTTCCTCAACTTATTTTATGTTTAATCAAGAATATTTTGAACAGACTGACGGTGTCGCCATGGGTAGCCCCCTCTCTCCTTTGGTCGCCAACCTTTTTATGGAGGACTTTGAAGAGAGAGCGCTTGAATCAGCTGCTCTGAAGCCAACAGTTTTTTGGCGGTATGTGGATGACACTTTCATAGTGTGGCCTCATGGAGAAGATAAATTAATGGAGTTTCTACATCACCTCAACTCCATTCACAGCAACATCCTGTTCACCATGGAAATAGAGAAAGATGGTTGTTTGCCTTTCTTGGATGTCCTGGTTCGAAGGAAGGATGATGGTTCTCTAGGGCATTCAGTTTACCGGAAACCCACTCATACTGATTTGTACCTGCAAGAATCGAGTTGCCATCACCCATCGCAAACCATGAGTTTGCTTAAAACGCTTGTTCATAGAGCTCATACTGTCTCAGATCTAGATAGCTTATCTCAAGAACTCGCCCATCTAAAGACAGTATTCAGCGAAAATGGGTATTCCATCCGGCAGGTTAACAGGGCACTAACAGTTAAAACTAAGAAGCAGGAAGTGAATAAAGAGGAGAACATGCCGGAATAATCTTTAGCTTTTCTTCCTTTCGTTGGCAACACTTGGTTTAAAATAGCGAGAATCCTCCGAAACTTTCAGGTAAAAGTGGTTTTCCGCCCACCATCGAAGATTGCGGACCCTGTGGGATCAGTTAAGGACAATCTGTTACTACGAAAGGCCGGAATTTACAAGATACCGTGCCAATGTGGTATGGCTTACATAGGTCAAAGCACACGCACCGTGAAAGAACGCTGCACTGAACATCAACGTTACACCCGCCTTTTGCAGCCAAGCAAGTCCGCTATTGCTGAACATTGTATTTCTACTGGACATTCAATGGAGTATGAGGAAACAATGATTTTGTCTACAGCAACGTCTTTCTGGGACTCCATTATTAAAGAATCCGTAGAAATACGACTGGCGGGAAATCTGTTAAACCGTGACAGCGGCTACCAGCTGGACAATGCATGGAATCCCATCATCTCCACGATTTGCTCAAATCGAAGACGACAGAGTGCGTCGACGGCCGTGGCAAACAGCAACGCAGAGGGCGACTGAGTTCCGCTATTCCACCAGCGAGGGCGCTGCCGGTGGGCAGTGTTGCTTCAACTATCAAGTTTTCGACGCATGCGCAGAATAGTTACAGTACGCTATATATTGCGGAGCGGAGAACTTTATCGCCAGTCTGCGACGGCTCACCTGAAGATGACTGGCAGGTGCCCAGTTGAAATATCGTGCGAAGTATTGAACGACGACCGGCTGCAAGCCCGAAATTTGTTTGAACAGTCAATTCGCCGGGAAAATTTTAAAATTCACAGCACGGTCACCGGTTCAACACTGATGTGTAGAGCCCTCGATGCGCTGCTGAGTGGCGCTACAAAATGAGGAAGAGGCCATGCGCGTAGTTTCGTAATGCACTGCGGCACCACACGTCGAGTAAATATCAAAAGATTTGATATAAAATTCGGCTGAAATCCCCATATAAGGAATAAGAATCTTACGCGTAAGGGGAAAGAGAGGCTCAAATGGTTCAAATGGCTCTGAGCACTATGCGACTCAACTGCTGAGGAAAGAGAGGAACATTAATTCAGGATATATAAAAATTCATCTGAAGGCCACACATCAACCAAATAACTAAAACTGGAACAGGGAAGTTACTGTGTAACAGACACGGAACAGCGCTCAGGAGTTTCCAAGGGTCGGCCTGGGATTGTGACACTAACGCCCGTTTAGGTAAGACACACAGCCTGTCCAACGACTTCTTAATCTGGAGGCAACCCAACCGACAGACGGCCGACCGACCAATCAACCAAATCAGTTCCGCTCCACGTAACCGGCAAAACGATTTAAATACAATGACACACAGAATGTTGGCACCCACAACGACTACCAGCACCTGAGCTGTCGAACTACAGGCCGTGCTGGACAGCAACAACGCAACGAGGAAAATACGAGATGTGGCTAGAAAAAAACGGACTAGTACTGGTGAAACAATAAAACGAATGCAATAAGGCTGAAAGTCGCGTGGCCTGTCACGTGACTCTCGCTCCGCCTACTGCTCGAGTTTCATCTGCCTCCTGCACTCAGTCTGCCCGTGGCGTCTGTTTTAAGTAGTTGACGTTTTGTCTGTGCGTCGGAAAATGTTGAGTGTACAGAAAGAACAACGTGTTAACATCAAATTTTGTTTCAAACAAGGAAAATCTGCAAGTGAAACGTTTGTAATGTTACAACAAGTGTACGGCGCTGATTGTTTATCGCGAACACAAGTGTTTGAGTGGTTTAAACGATTTAAAGATGGCCGCGAAGACACCAGTGATGACACTCGCACTGGCAGACCATTGTCAGCAAAAACTGATGCAAACATTTAAAAAATCGGTAAACTTGTTCGACAAGATCGCCGTTTAACAATCAGAGCAGTGTCTGAGTTAACAGGAGTTGACAAGGAAAGTGTCGAACAAGTTTACCGATTTTTTAAATGTTTGCATCAGTTTTTGCTGACAATGGTCTACCAGTGCGAGTGTCATCACTGGTGTCTTCGCGGCCATCTTTAAATCGTTTAAACCACTCAAACACTTGTGTTCGCGATAAACAATCATCGCCGTACACTTGTTGTAACATTACAAACGTTTCACTTGCAGATTTTCCTAGTTTGAAACAAAATTTGATGTTAACACGCTGTTCTTTCTGTACACTCAACATTTTCCGACGCACAGACAAAACGTCAACTACTTAAAACAGACGCCACGGGCAGACTGAGTGCAGGAGGCAGATGAAACTCGAGCAGTAGGCGGAGCGAGAGTCACGTGACAGGCCACGCGACTTTCAGCCTTATCGTATTCGTTTTATTGTTTCACCAGTACTAGTCCGGTTTTTTTCTAGCCACACCTCGTACACTGCCTAAAATAACGTTAACGACCAGGGCAGGTAACTGGAACTTCAACGGCCACAAGGCAGAAGATACCGCTGGTGAACTTCAGTAACAGGGAGTAAATTAAATTTAGTTAAATTCCACAGGAAGACGGCTAGAATCTAAGCCGACTTATATACACACACGTTGTTGCTCGCGGGAGTGTCCCAAAGGCGACAACCAAGATCAAACGAAGAAATGTAAGCAGTTAGGACTCGACAGTAAGCTAAGTGAGGACTCAACTGTCATGTCCAAGATCGGTGTGCGACGAAGTTCGTAGCACTCGCAAGCAGCACCTCACACTCCAACCGCGCGTGCACTCCGCTAGCGGCTCCAGCCCGACTCCGCGCGACGGGGGCTTGCTTGCTGCTCCAGGCCAACCGACCGACTGGACTGCTGGTTCCTCCGCGACTGCTGCTCCGTCGCGACTGCACTGCTGGTGCGTCTCCCACTCACTGACTTCCTTCGGACAGACGACGCCCAGGAGACACCGGCTCGGACTCAACCATGCAGTGGGAACACAACCGACATCTCAGCTCAGGAAGGAACTGACCCAAATACACGTCGTCGATGACATGACCGACCGAACGACCAACCAACTTTCGTCCCCACTGGTACTTGCTGTCAGGACCTCACGGGGGCTGCCTGCCTGACTGGACTGGTGCTGTGTTGCGACCGTCCTGCTGGTCCTTCTCCGACTCACTTCCCGACACACGACGACCTGGAAATACTATCGGTCGCCCAGAGATAGCACGACAGTGCACTTTTCGAAATGCGCTGCTGCTGCCACTCACGGGCAGGCAAGACAGCAATTCAGTGACACCAGTAATTGAACTTAAAATGACGAGGCGGCTGTACGGTAAAAACAAGATGTTAAATAAAGATGGCACGAACATGAGCGACGCACGACTCAAGAATATCTGCCGAATAGACTGGCCTGCTTTTTTTCCCAAATTAAATCCCATCCAGCACTTGCGGGATGCGTTGGGGAGAAGTGTTGCAGAACGTTCACGTGCACCAACGGCCACCCAGCAGACGGGAACCGCGCTGGTGGCGGGTTGGAACGACCTCTCACAATAACTCCTTATCAACATTGTGGGCAGTAAGGGATCATATTCTACATCTACATCCATACTCCGCAATCCACCTGACGGTGTGTGGCGGAGGGTACCTTGAGTACCTCTATCGCTTACCCTTCTATTCCAGTCTCGTATTATTCGTGGAAAGAAGGATTGTCGGTACGCCTCTGTGTGGGCTCTATTCTCTCTGATTTTATCCTCATGGTCTCTTCGCGAGATATACGTAGGAGGGAGCAATTTTTCTGCTTGACTCCTCGGTGAAGATATGTTCTCGAAACTTCAACAAAAGCCCGACCCGAGCGTCTCTCCTGCAGAGTCTTCCACTGGAGTTTATCTATCATCTCCGTAACGCTTTCGCGATTACTAAATGATCCTCTAACGAAGCGCGCTGCTCTCCTTTGGATCTTCTCTACCTCTTCTATCAACCCTATCTGGGACGGATCCCACACTGCTGAGCAGTATTCAAGCAGTGGGCAAACAAGCGAACTGTAACCTACTTCCTTTGTTTTCGGATTGCATTTCCTTAGGAATCTTCCAATGAATCTCAGTCTGGCATCTGCTTTACCGACGATCAACTTTATATGATCATTCCATTTTGAATCACTCCTAATGCGTACTTCCAGATAATTTATGGAATTAACTGCTTCCAGTTGCTGACCTGCTATATTGTAGCTAAATGATAATGGATCATTCTTTCTATGTATTCGCAGCACATTACACTTGTCTAAATTGAGATTCATTGCCATTCCCTGCACCATGCGTCAATTCGCTGCAGATCCTCGTGCATTTCAGTACAATTTTCCATTGTTCCAACCTCTCGATATACGACAGCATCATCCGCAAAAAGCCTCAGTGAACTTCCGATGTCATCCACAACGTCATTTATGTATAATGTGAATAGCAACGGTCCTACGACACTCCCCTGCGGCACACCTGAAATCACTCTTACTTCGGAAGACTTCTCTTCATTGAGAATGACATGCTGCGTTCTGTTATCTCACACAATTGGTCTGATAGTCCATATGCTCGTACTTTGTTCATTTGGGGAACTGTATCGAACGCCTTGAGGAAGTCAAGAAACACGGCATCTACCTGGGAACCCGTGTCTATGGCCCTCTTAGTCTCGTGGACGAATAGCGCGAACTGGGTTTCACACTATCGTCTTTTTCGAAACCCATGCTCATTCCTACAGAATAGATTTCTAGTCTCCAGAAAAGTCATTATACTCGAACATAATACGTGTTCCAAAATTCTACAACTGATCGACGTTAGAGACATAGCTCTAAAGTTCTGCACATCTGTTCGACGTCCCTTCTTGAAAATGGGGATGACCTGTGCCCTTTCCCAATCCTTTGGAACGCTACGCTCTTCTAGAGACCTACGGTACACCGCTGCAAGAAGGGGGGCAGGTTCCTTCGCGTACTCTGTGTAAAATCGAACTGGTATTCCATCGGGTCCAGCGGCCTTTCCTCTTTTGAACGATTTTAGTTGTTTGTATATCCCTCTGTCGTCTATTTCGATACCTACCATTTTGTCATCTGTGCGACAAACATAATACGTTTTACAAAATTCTGCAACTCATCGACTTTAGAGATATACCTCTATAGTTCTGCACATCTGTTCAACGTCCCTTCTTGAAAATATGGCATGCACTGCAGCCCGTGGTAGCCGCACACCTTATTAAGACCCTTTTCCCGTCTATTGTAATGTCCAAGGGACCATCATAAATCGCGGCGACTTTAACGCCATTATTGTCTTTGAATAAAAGTGTCAGTCTTGTTTGTCTCATTGCGATTGACTTTCGATTATCTTCTCTACTATACTGAAGCAGTCTGTGTCACAACATGCGAAAGTCACTTTCGTCCCTAAGCTTTGCACACAAGAATATTTCGTCACATTTTACGAATAATAATTGTGGTTTCAGAACGACTTTACATGATCTGAGTCAATATTTCACAACAGTACTGGTGAACTGGTACAGAGGCTACTAAGAAATTTTGCAATAGACGCAACAATAAGTCGCAAGAAGCTGACTGTTGCTGCGATATGAGAACAATTCATACTTGCATTGTAGCCGCTGTGGCAAGTCTGTAGGAGCAGTCGTTCATGCTAGCAGGGTTAGTTAGAAGTGCCAGCTATGGCATCATTGTCACGACGTGACACTCGAGCACTTTGGCGGTGCAACTTCACGCGTGGTTTTAACATAGACTAGGGCTTTGAAGAAATGTCTCTTGCACTCGCTGATGCGTGTCCACATCGTACAACTATATTCAGGTGGTACAAAGAATTTCAAAGAGGAAATTTCATTCTGGCCACGATCATCAGTTACAGAGGGAAACATCAACGCTATGAAAAAAATACTACATGAAAGGCGAGTGACCTGTGAGCAGACAGAAGATCCCTTAGGGCTAAGTGCACCAGCGACTCGTTCGATCATGACCGTTTGCGAGTAAAGAAACTTTGTTTTCTCTGGGTGCCGCATTGAGTGCCGGAAGAGCAGATGGCACGACGAGTGACTTGGTGCCGAGAGATGTTAAAGAAGTTTTCTAAGGGACAATGTGAACAACATCGTGACAGGTGACGAGACTGGACTGCACTACTATGACGTGCCGACTGAGAAACTAAGACTCAGTAACAATTCTGAACTTTCTGATTTTGTGTCTATGACGTGTAATTTATTTATTTCTCCTGGCTTCTTTTACGTCTAACCAGACGTCCTTATAGATTTGGCGCTACAAAGAGCTTATCTACGTGGGCTGGAAGCAATAATAATAATAATAATAATAATAGACAGAGACTCTGGGGTAGAGACAGACGTCACAGTCAAAGAGTCGATTTTATTGATTGTTTCAGCGTCACTGATCGGAGTCGTCTTTACAAGTGATTACTAGTGTCGAACAGCTATGTCCATCTTTAGATACGAAAAATATCCTAGAAAGGGCTCGCCACTTTTCAAGTACACTCCTGGAAACTGAAATAAGAACACCGTGAATTCATTGTCCCAGGAAGGGGAAACTTTATTGACACATTCCTGGGGCCAGATACATCACATGATCACACTGACAGAACCACAGGCACATAGACACAGGCAACAGAGCATGCACAATGTCGGCACTAGTACAGTGTATATCCACCTTTCGCAGCAATGCAGGCTGCTATTCTCCCATGGAGACGATCGTAGAGATGCTGGATGTAGTCCTGTGGAACGGCTTGCCATGCCATTTCCACCTGGCGCCTCAGTTGGACCAGCGTTCGTGCTGGACGTGCAGACCGCGTGAGACGACGCTTCATCCAGTCCCAAACATGCTCAATGGGGGACAGATCCGGAGATCTTGCTGGCCAGGGTAGTTGACTTACACCTTCTAGAGCACGTTGGGTGGCACGGGATACATGCGGACGTGCATTGTCCTGTTGGAACAGCAAGTTCCCTTGCCGGTCTAGGAATGGTAGAACGATGGGTTCGATGACGGTTTGGATGTACCATGCACTATTCAGTGTCCCCTCGACGATCACCAGTGGTGTACGGCCAGTGTAGGAGATCGCTCCCTACACCATGATGCCGGGTGTTGGCCCTGTGTGCCTCGGTCGTATGCAGTCCTGATTGTGGCGCTCACCTGCACGGCGCCAAACACGCATACGACCATCATTGGCACCAAGGCAGAAGCGACTCTCATCGCTGAAGACGACACGTCTCCTCCATTCACGCCTGTCGCGACACCACTGGAGGCGGGCTGCACGATGTTGGGGCGTGAGCGGAAGACGGCCTAACGGTGTGCGGGACCGTAGCCCAGCTTCATGGAGACGGTTGCGAATGGTCCTCGCCGATACCCCAGGAGCAACAGTGTCCCTAATTTGCTGGGAAGTGGCGGTGCGGTCCCCTACGGCACTGCGTAGGATCCTACGGTCTTGGCGTGCATCCGTGCGTCGCTGCGGTCCGGTCCCTGGTCGACGGGCACGTGCACCTTCCGCCGACCACTGGCGACAACATCGATGTACTGTGGAGACCTCACGCCCCACGTGTTGAGCAATTCGGCGGTACGTCCACCCGGCCTCCCGCATGCCCACTATACGCTCTCGCTCAAAGTCCGTCAACTGCACATACGGTTCACGTCCACGCTGTCGCGGCATGCTACCAGTGTTAAAGACTGCGATGGAGCTCCGTATGCCACGGCAAACTGGCTGACACTGACGGCGGCGGTGCACAAATGCTGCGCAGCTAGCGCCATTCGACGGCCAACACCGCGGTTCCTGGTGTGTCCGCTGTGCCGTGCGTGTGATCATTGCTTGTACAGCCCTCTCGCAGTGTCCGGAGCAAGTATGGTGGGTCTGACACACCGGTGTCAATGTGTTCTTTTTTCCATTTCCAGGAGTGTATTAGAAAAGAAAATACATAATAGCCAATTACGAAGTGCTGTGATATATGTACCCACAGCATAATGTAAGTTATAGAAGATATTGTCTGAATTTGAAACTTTCTGGCAGATTCAAATTGTATGTTGGACTCGCCCTCGAACTCGGATCTTTCGTCGTTCGCGGGTTCGAGATCCGGTCCTCCACACAGTTTTAATCCGCCACGAATATTCAAATCAATACACACTCTGCTGTAGAGGGAGAAATTGAAACTGGAACTTCTCAGAAATACAGGTACAGAGGCATACAACACTTCACAGCCGTCACGCAACTTCTATGAAAGTCGTAGTACAGCTTGCGGCGGCGCGGTTCTTTCCGTCCCTTTACGACGGTCCTGCACCTACCTGTGAACATAGTCTCAGCAGATCACCAGTAGGGAAGCCGAGTGAAACATACTGTATTTCGACGTGAACCAGACTGCAATTAAAATCACTAATCTACGTTTCGGGAGAAAGTTTTCGTATGAAATGAAAGGTTGTAAATTTTGTCCTCAAAAAAGTATTCTGAAACTTAGGTGAACAAGTATCACTGCCAAGCCCGTGCTAGTCTTAACACAGTCACTCACAATCCCTTTGACTCACGTTAGCAAGTTTATGGTGTTGCATTTCCCGAAAACGTAATAGCTACAAAAATATTGATTGTTTTAGATCGATAATGCTCGCCAAATATTAAGTCTGTCGGTACCAAATGAGTCACAGTTTTTTAGCCACCGACCTGCTCAATACGCCACGCGGAATTTATGTCTTTTCTCGTCATAAAATTCACTTAAAATTTCCGAAATTTCTACACGCCCATCGGAATAATTATGACGTCACTTTACCACACTTTTGATGTATGAAACACTGCTAGATCGGAACTACTACACACATCCGATCTCTTTCATGGCTAGGCTTCGACTCTTCCCTAGAATACTTTAAGTCTTCTCTACCAGCAGAAAAAGGCGCGCGAAGAATATTGCTTTACCATTGGTCAGTGTACTCAACAGCCAATAGCAAAACAACATTCTCCCGCGTAAGTCCGCGCGTTTCATCAATAACCAATCGCAAAATAGTAAACCTAACGGCTGCACTTTTTACCGACGTAATTATCTAATATGCTGAAGTTTCCTTATGCATAAAGTTATTTACTATTGTTATTTATACCTGAATTAACTTTCCCTTTACCATAAACTTACTTTACAAATCTATTCTACAAAAATCCACTTTGTCCATATCCATACTTCCTCGAAATGTTCACACACTAAATCCTACTACATAACTCGTTAAACAATTATCTTCATATTAACGTTAAACCACACTCATGCATCATTCATACTGCTAAAACACATTTATAACATTTTATATAAACAAAAAGACATAATAACACTTTATGAAAATACTAGAACAGTTTATGAAAAACATTCTATTACTTTAATGCACTCTAGTGGGCACAATCGAAACTATAATCACAGTCCCCCTATCCCATATTGTTCTCTATCGGCTGATACATAAACTACGTGCGCGTCCAGTCTCGCCTCACCATCTGTCACTCTCCAGCTCTGAGACACATCTCCCACTTAACTGCCTCCAAGACAGGATCGTTATACGGCGCTGAGCCTCAAGCTGTGCACTCACTAAACATCAAGCTGCTAACAAGGACTTAAAAAGACTATGAAATGCCTAAACTGACGAACGACACATCCTCTTCACCCTTCCCCAGTACGTCGTCATCAACTGCCACCCCTCTTCCGTAGTCTAGGTATGAAATCAAAAGCATCCATCGTACAAAATTTCTACATAGTATTATAGCAAATGAAAGGTGATAAATACATGGTTAGTGATTCGCTGTCACTGAAATATTTCATGTTTTATTTTAACTTTATGTTTACAGGGTATACGGAAAGTCTCCTTAGAAACGTCTAGGACTTGTAGAGGGTACTGAGTAGACGCTATTTTGAACTGGATCCCATTTCGTACTACTGCCGTTTGAAAACAAGGTAGCTATTCAGGTATGCAACAGCGTTGTCACGGTGGTGGGTGGTTACGTCTAATCGGCTGATGTCATTTAACTTCTGTTCTACCTCTTTGACCTGGCTCGAGCTTCAGTAACGAGTCTGTGATTGTTAGAGCAACAGAATACACCGGCAAGATCCCTCTATGACGGAGCTCACGGTAATGGAAGCTGCTCGTCTCCTTTATCGAGATCGTTATCCACAACATCTGACTCCATTTCATACCCTTCTCGCCACAATTACGCAACGGCTTACAGAAAGGGGTATCTTCACAATCAGCAGGCGTGACTGTGCTGTACCAAGGAGACGCAGCACATCTGACGTGGAACACCACGTATTGTAACCAACAGTGTCTGTGAAAACTTATTAACCTTCCTTTTTGTTTCTTTGGTTATTAATGAGTGCAGATGTAGACGAAGTGGTGTACTGGGTCACGTCTAATAAATTAGAAGTAAAAATGGTCATACAGACCGAGGTGGCTCATTGGTTAGCATACTGGACTCGCATTCGGAAGGACGACGGTTCAGACCCGCGTCCATCCATCTTGATTTAGGTTTTTCGTGGGTTCCCTAAATCGCTCCAGACAAATGCCGAGATGGTTCATTTGAAAGGGCAGGACTTTCCACATACTCCCCTAATACGATGGGGCGATAATCGCCCTGTTTGGTCCCCTTCCCCACGCCAAGCAACCAACAGTAGGAACGTCACCAACATGTCTTCAAGTGGCTGTAGCACGTGAACGGTACGATTGCGGAAATTGGTTCCAACTTAAAATATTATCCACTCAGTCTCCTTCACAAGTCCTAGAAGTTTGTAACGGGAATTTCCGAACAGCCTTCTAAAAACACTACCACAACAAAGGTCAAAAATTGATTATGATTTATAGTGTTGCTCTCGCTGCTAAATATTGCATTTTCTGGCAACAACAAAGTTATATTATGTGGCAGGTGTCATTATAGCACAGTTAATAAAGTCATTTCATGAAATAATGGATAAACTAGGCACTCATCTTTTCGTGTTTCCCACGCTGGTCTCGTTGTGAACTCATGGCTCAATCGCCGAAAAATCTAGGTAGTGACGATGCCAAGCTCGGATGCAAAGAGGCCTAGGTGTTATTCTGCGATATTCAGAAGTTTTATAGGTGTTTCATAAACCATTCTTGAAGATTAAACTTTTGCAAGTTAGCACAATGGTGATGTAAAAAAGTAATCAGCACTCCGAATTTAAGTTACACTTCTTTTTTATTACTTTTGTTGCAATATCACGTAACACACAAAACATCACTTCACAATACAAAACATACTTGAAAATATCTTCCTCACTGTTAAAGTTCACATTTTATAAACTGACTACCATTTACGTCTTTTCAACATGACGACAAAAACTAGACTCTCTAATAACCGCTTACGCGCCCAAAAATGAGTTATAACTACGACGAAGATCATAGTGACAAAAGAAAGAATACACATAAGAATAATATCATTGCAACATAAACATATCGCTGTATCAAAGTACCTCTACATTAATTAAATCAAATCTGAATGTTGTCTCAGAAATATGTTAACTACTTTACAGAAACACATTAGAATATTGCTGGTATCGAGAGGCTGAGGTGAGGTTCCGTAATGGTTGCGTAATTCAAGTACCATTACAGCCTTAATAGACGATAGTCTTTTAAAATTACTTGATAGTTGACGCTTGTAACTTGCCGCTACAGGGTAGCCACATCGGCCACCGGCTACCTCTCAATTATAGAAGTGTAGGTAACACACAAACATGGCAAGTCACTTAACAAATGCTGTTAGTGCTCAACGCGGAACAATGGTGGAAATGGACGCAGCGAGGTGTGTTGGAAATGCGAAATGCTCTCTCAGAAGCAGATTTCAAGTCACCGATGACTGAACTGCGGCATACGTCGCATTTTGCAGCACTGAATTTAAACTCATATACTAAGCTGACCACAACCCGCTAGGTTGGCCGAGAGCGCAAATGCGCTGCTTCTTGGACTCGGGTAGGCGCGCTGGCCCCGGATCGAATCCTCCCGGCGGATTAACAACGGAGGCCAGAGTGCCGGCCTGCCTGGATGTGGTTTTTACGCGGTTTTCCACATCCCACTGGTCCCCACGTCCCGCCTCAGTTACACGGCTCGCAGACATCTGAACACATTCACACTGTTCCATGGATTACACTAGACGACGACAGTTGGGGTACAGTAATTTCGTCCCAGGGGTACGGTGTGGCGGCAGGCAGGGCATCTGGCCACCCCTTAAATTAACCTTGCCAAATCCGATTAACCATGCCGACCCTGCACCACTGCAGGAAAAAGGCACAAGCAAAAGAAGAAGAAAGATACTAAGCTGACCACTGTCTGCTGTCGTACCCGAGAAAGTGGTGACCAATCTGCGACAAAGCTAAAGTCACGATAGCTTTAATCACGGCTATTAAAGGAAACCTATACGAGCAAACTCAAGATAGAAAAAGTTCAGTTTCAGCGCTAAATACGAACCGTAGTTTATCGCTATC
Source organism: Schistocerca nitens (assembly GCF_023898315.1). Taxonomy (NCBI): domain Eukaryota; kingdom Metazoa; phylum Arthropoda; class Insecta; order Orthoptera; family Acrididae; genus Schistocerca; species Schistocerca nitens. The sequence continues at coordinate 1,228,321,312 of NC_064614.1, forward strand.
ATTGCTTACCTGAAACTATCCTCTCACTGGCTAAACGAGCTGCCGCGTTACCAACCGATGAGCAGTGACGGCAATTGGTTTCAGATTATAGATAATACAGGCAGATTCCAGACGGAAAATTAATTATTGATAGAAAAATAAGAACAAATAATAAGTCAATATGATGATGAAAATGATGGGGCCAAGAATTATAAATTTAAAAACTTATATTTAAAACAGCTAGCTGAATAAAAACTTTTTGATCAAATTTAGAAATAAGAAAAGTCAGTGGCAGTTGATGAGGTTTGAACCTACTACATTTAATACAGCACGTTAATAGGCTATCCATGACGCTGTAGTATGACAAATAGGCAACCTATTATGTTTTTCATTCTAATCACTCAGCCGCAGTGATGATCTGCAGCCTTCACAAACACGGTTTCACGCAATGTCGTGGGCAGTTGATCCAATGTAAGCCGTTCTCTATGATTATGATAACCACATATATGACGCTTAATGATGGCATTTGTGAAGTGTCTGGTAGTGTTTAGTTATTGGTTTGTACAAATCGTGTGTATTTTTTGTAAGCATCGTTATGTGTATGTGTGTGTGTGTGTGTGTGTGTGTGTGTGTGTGTGTGTGTGTGTGTGCTGTTTTTGGTGTGGTTATCATGTATGATAAAATACGACATGAAAGTGCGAGACGGACGATTCAGAATCCAAACACATTCAGAAAGAATGCCGGACAAGGAACTGGAAGTGAACTGACCAATCGTTGTGGAACTTTGGCAACGATGAGCAATTTGGGCGTGACATAAGTGGTCTGATTGGAGGAAACCCGCTCCAGCGCTTGAAGTGTGTGTGCTATCAAGTTTTTTTTAATCAGACTGCATATAAGTAACCGTCGTTGCCCGGTTACATTCTCGTTACAGCCATCTCCTCCTCCCCCTGTCTCTGTCCATTCCATCCTCACCTTCTCTACCTCCTACTGTTTCTGTCCGTCTCCTCCGCTTTTCTTTGTATGTACATGTCCTCCTCTCACCACTCTCTGTCCATCAACTCCTCTTCTCTTTCTCTGGCCATTACCCCTCTCTTTCTCCTACACATCAGATTCAGCATTACTTTTTATTTTAAGTGAAAAAAATCGCAAATATCACTTAGTTTACTTATGTTGAGCTCAGAGGGGCGATCTGTAGTGATTACTCAGGAGAAGAAAAACTTCTTAACGGAGATCACTATAAAACTTTATTATAGATAACCGGTTTCAGTAAAACTAAGTTACCATCTACAGATCTTCATAAAGGCTATTACAAACGCCTTGTGCCAGCTACACACAATTTTTTCCACTGTATTTCCAGGTACATAAAACATTAAATGAGCGATTCATGTGAAAATTAAAATTACTATGTACATCACAATTGGCCAAAACATCGTTACCAAAACCTAACACATCATGCCTGCCAGGGAACCGCAAGGTTAACTAACATCAGACTTGCGAACCAAATCAACCATTGTTATGACAACTTCTTGTGGATATTATAATAAGAAACATTTTTCCTTTCTCTGTTCTGTCTCAAGAGAATGAATGCTGAAAATTGTCTCTGTATTAACAGTATTCCAATCAAAATCACTTAACTGTCCAAAGGAGTTGTGGTTGTCAACGTACATCCAAAGTCCAAGAAGTAAAGCTGTCACGTAATCGGCGTGTTATAATATTGCAACTGGTCTGTCACTAGCCACTGCTCACAGAGCGCTGCGCGATACTCAAAGTGGGACCTCGCAAAGTGCAAATGTTGCATAGACTGACCAGTTCAGACACTGCTGCTCGACGTACAGAGTTACTGCACCTTGCTTCATCAGCCCCTGCACTATTGTGTAGCTCATCGTACTCCTCAGGGACACCTACCACAGTTACCACTACCAGGGAGTGACAAATTCAGGGAATGCCACGACACTAACGTCCCATGTGGAACATCATCTTGTTATACACGTATATTTTTTTTTTTTAAAGTTGAGGTGTTAAATCTTAATATGAGTTACACACCCTGTAAGGAGATGTAAAGTCTGCAGTCTATTTTCGGTAGTCGATGGGAGAAATGTGAGTTATCATTCAATTCGACGAGTCACATTTTGTACTTGTGCACTGAATATTTTTCAGAAAGACCCCATTAACAGTTGATACGCTACGCCACGGAGGTTCTGACAGCAAGCAGTGTGAACTTTCGTTATCAGTAGTGTGTCGTTGCTATACTACTTGTGTCTACTAAGTCGTGTCGGTCACTCTGCTGACTCGTTTGGGAAAATAGCTATCAGAACACAGAGATGCAGACGCAGAAGATGTTGGTTTTATCGAAATATGGTTTTGTAAAGACCGATTTCAGAAGTGTGCGGACATACAGGTAATGTTGACGCTTCACTGCTTTCTCGCATGTAATTTATGATGAGTTTGAGAAAGGCAAATTTTCGGTATGATTTTTCATCATAGATGTAGGTCATTCAGTTTGACTGTCGAGACGAGATGAAAACCACACTTGAAAGGAGAGACAGCATTGGTCGTATATTTTTGTTTATTATCGCAAAATTGATTTTCGGTTACTTAGTGACCATCTTCAGTGCTGTAATATATAACTTAAATTAGTAAGCACTGGTGTCAGTAAGCTTACGGCGATCACATAGAGTCTATGTGATAGAGTCTATGTGATAGAGTCTATGTGATAGAGTCTATGTGATAGAGTCTATATGATAGACTCTATGTGATCGCCGTAAGCTTATTGACACCAGTGCTTACTAATTTAAGTTATATATTACAGCACTGAAGATGGTCACTAAGTGACCGAGAATCGATTTTGCGATAATAAACAAAAATATACGACCAATGCTGTCTCTCCTTTCAAGTATACCCATTAACTGGTCGTAGTGCACAGGACACTATGGAGTCGCCAATCAATAAAACCACACTTATCTACCCAAATGGCTTGGATTCAGACTCATATATTCACAACTCCCTTACCATTTCATTAACGAGCTGCATAGCAGAGTTATATTTCTTTATAAGAAGCGAATTCTGTTAAATTCTCTGCAGACTGTTGTAACCGTTACAAGTTAGTTTCATGATACAGTTTTTTTTAGTTTCCTCTATATCATTCAATATATTAAGTTCCCTTCACCGTCCTCCTACTTATGTTTTGTTTTGTAATCGAGTGTCACCGCACTGTACTTAGTGGAGCATAGTTACTTAAAGGCTTCTACATCTACATCTCCATACATGCTCCGCAAACCACTGCACGGTGCGTGGTGGAGGGTACCCTGTGCCACTACTAGCCATTTCCTTTCCTGTTCCACTCGCAAATGGAGAGAGGGAAAACCGACTGTCTACAAATGGTTCAAATGGCTCTGAGAACTATGGGACTCGACTTCTGAGATTATTAGTCCACTAGAACTTAGAACTAGTTAAACCTAACTAACCTAAGGACATCACACACATCCATGCCCGAGGCAGGATTCGAACCTGCGACCGTAGCGGTCTCACGGTTCCAGACTGCAGCGCCTAGAACCGCACGGCCACTTCGGCCGGCGACTGTCTACAGAGTGTCTCCATAAGAGAGTGCAAAAATTTAACAGGACATAGAGGATGCTCCACTGAAAAATTTGAGGCGGGGAACATGGAGTCGGAGAAGCCAGCTTAAGGAGCTAACATGAATAAAATCATAAGAAATGGTTCAAATGGCTCTGAGCACTATGGGACTTAACATCTGAGGTCATCAGTCCCCTAGAACTTAGAACTACTTAAACCTAACTAACCTAAGGACATCACACACATCCATGCCCGAGCCGAGGCAGGATTCGAACCTGCGACCGTAGCTGTCACTCGGTTCCAAACTAAAGCGCCTAGAACCGCACAGCCACACGGCCGGCAATAAAATCACATTATTGTGTTCTTCTCTATTTACATAAGTTACAGTTAACTGCAAATACCATCATTAACAACATGAACGTACTATTTGTTCTGTATCTTACAAAATGTGACTCACCCTGACCAATATCCCTGGTGTGGTTTCGGATCACACCACAGGAAGCTACAATTCTGGCAACTAATTCCATCTCCGTATCTCCTGATGTCTCATACACAAGTCTCTTTACAAATCCCCATAGGAAATAATCAAGGGGATTCATGTCAGATGACCAACCAGCCATGGAATAGGACCTCAGCCTCTAATCCAGCAACCAGGAAATGCAGCACTTCCTTGGCTGCGAACATCCACATTTATGTGAGACGGTTCCATACCCTCTTACGAACAGCCAAGGTACGTCCCCCAAAAATTCAGGTAGAGCTTCTTGCACGAATCTCCAGTACAGTTGGTCATTCAGGAGGCCAGGCAGAAGATATGGTCCAGAGAGATTGTCGCCTACAATGCCGGCCCCGTCTCGTCCTCCCTGTTTCCTTGTAGGAAATAAAGAATGTACATGTAAGTATACAGCACAGCGCGTATAAACTTGTACGCGTATTATTGGTAAATGAGCTGGGAAACAGTAATGCTAGACAAAGTTATAGACAAGTTTACTTCCACATCTCCTTAAGCTGACTTCTCCGACTCCATCTCACAGGTTCCCTACCTCGAATTGTTCAGTGGAGCATCCTCTACGTCCTATTACATTTTTGCACGATCTTACGGAAAGCCTCTGCATATATCTCTGTATGAGCCCTAATTTCTTCTGCATTATCTTCGTGGTCTTTAGCACAGTCATCTTCAAATGCAAGTTCCCTAAATTTCCTCAATGCGTTCCTCGAAAAGAACGTCGCCTTTCCTTAAAGTATGGTGCGGTTAGCATAATTGCTATCTCTTGCGTTGCACGCGGGCAAGGTTTTCCTCAACCGGTTTTCAGCAGTGCTGCATTCTAACATTCAATCCTTTCGAACAGTACCGAGTCTCGTTTGCCGAAAAGTAAGTTATGGAGATTCAGTTTACCATCACTGTTAGCACACAGAAAGATTATTTACAGTCAAGCAATGCATTACAGATTATCATTAGGTCCAGTTAAGTTAAGGTTTAGTTCATATCTCACCTCTTATGTCAGAAATTCTAGCGTTTACAGTCCTGTGTTACATGTTCGCACGCGTGTCATTCAACGTTTCGAGTTTTACTTTGTTGGGGTAGGTAAAACTGGAGGGCGTTTTAACAAAATCATTGAGGGCATCTATTATTTCAATGTTCAGTTTGTAATTTTATGCAGGATTTGTGTAGTCTGTTATATTTCAGTGTTAGAATTGGAAGGTACATTCTGTGACGTCACACATTGTAGCACCGTTCACTGCTCTGTACGATGCAGTGTTTTACACGATAGCTTCTTTAGTGTACAATTTTAGATTTTTTAAATTACTTTTAATATAAGCTAACTGGAATACAGTAACACAGTTTCAGATAGATTTGGCGTCTTCTTTCATCAGATGGCTTTTCGTAAGCGCACTGCTTGCATTCTTCGCTTGAAAGAATGCTCACGTTAAAATACATATACACACAAAAATTAAGACTATGAGACCGTAACACAAAACAAAACACGTAAAGTCAGTTACAACAATATAATGACGAAGAGGATTAGAGTTTCTAACACTACTGGATCCAAAAGTGCGGAAATATCTCCTTAAACCCAACCAAGTACAGAAGCAGGCCAAGAATCAATTTTCTACCCGTAGTATAATTGTGAATGAGAATCTTTTTGGAAATTAAAATAAAGATACTGCCATCTTATATCAGGCCAATTACATTTTGGACAGTGTGCCGGCGATGTAAGCAGCATATTACTTAAACAGTTCATGAGGCATTGAAATACTTTTGCAATCCTTGACAAATGCTCCAAACTCTCCTCACAGATAAACCGAATCGGTGGTAAAATTCACTACATGAAGATGCCTGATACAGTGCGTAGAGCGATGCCTAAGTAGCATTTTGCCGGCCGGAGTGGCCGTGTGGTTCTAGGCGCTACAGTCTGGAACCGAGCGACCGCTACGGTCGCAGGTTCGAATCCTGCCTCGGGCATGGATGTGTGTGATGACCTTAGGTTAGTTAGGTTTAATTAGTTCTAAGTTCTAGGCGACTGATGACCTCAGAAGTTACGTCACACAGTGCTCAGAGCCATTTGAACCATTTGAAGTAGCATTTAACAGTCTTTCAGTGTCTACAGTGAAACAGACATTAAGCAGTAGTTCATATCTGAAGAAACCTTCTAATGCTCTAGAGAAAAATCATTTTATACATAACCATCCCAAAAATCGGATAGCTACTCAGGTTCTATGTCCCATTTGTTTATTAATATACCACCATCAACTTCCGTCCCACGCAGCACATATCTGTCGTTTTTATGGGCACATCCGCGGAAACGTGAAAAATTTCCTCATTGATAAATATTTTTTCATAAATATTATCGCTGAATCACTGGTGGATTGAAAATAGGGTGCAAAGGTTTTATTTAAAGATATTTTGACCGCTTGATTTACTATTATCTGCAATTTGCATAATCACTACAATGGCGCGTAAATATTTATGAGCTGTGAACGTATGCATGGATGAACCCGAATAACAACGGAATTTGCGTTCATTACCTCTGGTGAGCAAGTGGCCCCGCAGTGCCCCCACACTGTTCATTATTTACGAGTTCATCTCGCCCCGTATCTGCACTGTGGCGAAAAGTTGACGGTTTGCAAAGTAAATTATGTTTAGCTTTCCGAATACATCCGTCTAGTATTTTAATTGTCCCTAAGGAAGATCTGCGTTGCTCATTGTGATAAAAAAGCTCAAAAAGTTGGCCGATATTAGATGTTTCATTTGTAACATTCTAGCATTCCAGTAATATTAGACGATCGGCTGAGAAGTGCTAAGGGAAGAAAATTCTCTCTCATTATCAGCTCTAACTGTAAGTACTCGGTTCACAGGCGGACATGTGGCGGAGAATATACAGTGTGTCCACTATTTAAGCTCCAGTTTGAAAACGCTGTAGAATGAGAGACACTGCTCAGAATAACGTCAAACTTAAACAGCATTTTATTGAATTAAAAAAAGTAATACAAATTTGACCAATGTATGGCGTTGCGCCTCAGAATATGCTCGCCTACAGACACAATGCAAACGGCTGTTCCGCAGTTTACGTCCGAAACGCCCTACATGACTGTGCCCTTGAAGGATTACGCACTGCTGGTAAAGCTCTTTTACAAGTACGGTTACTGTGGGACAGTAGCCCTGCAGAAGTTCCAGACACTCTAAGACGTGAGAAAAGGGATTGGTCCGATGTCTGTTAAGGGCCTCGAAAAAAATGAATACAAAATTGTAAAAGAGAGGCTCTTTTGAAATGCAATATCCCAGAGGGAGGAAAGCAGTTGATCCGACATCCGTCGAAGATGTGGCCACAGCATTGCAGAAGGGTCGGGCGGTGGTGTGTGTGCAAACATGAATTGCGCTCGGAAATACCCGAACATTGAACATGCCTGAGAGCATGATGCATAAAATCTTACGAAACAACCAGCACTGCCATCCATACAAAATCGCGCATGTTTTAGTTGCTTCTTGCTGACCTGCCAGTTCTGGAAATTCTTGCTCGCATGGAAGTGGACGATGAATGGCCATGGAACTTTCTGTGGGCAGACAAACCAATTTTCGTCTCCAAGAAAACTGTCAATACGCCGAACTGCAGAATATGAGCAACAGAGAATCCCTACGCACATAAACCTGCTCAACTTCATTCTGCAAAGGTGTTTGCGTGGTGCGCTCTGACAGCATCGTTTATCGTTGGGCCGCATTTGTTCGCAGAGATGAGTTCCTGCGCGCCCTGTTACCTGTAATGTAGCTGGTAAACTCTATGAGAGGATTTAGCGAACCAACGTCATTCCGGCCTTTCACCTTTTTCGCACATTGCGCAGCCATTGTAGCGGTTGCTGCAGAGGCATTTCGCATACTCTAGAATTATTAGTCCCCTTTTCTCTACAGCCTGGCCGTCCAGATCACTTAATCTTCATTCGTGTGACTTCTGGCTGTGAGATCATATGAAATATGTTGGGTTCAGTGTTCCAGTCACGAACGTAGCTCTGCTGAAGGTATGCACTGTGCAGCGCATTCGGAACGTGACCTCCGAGACACTCCGATCTGTTGTGGAATATTTTGTTTCTCGATTGTAACCTGTCGTAGAAAACTATGGACAAGATATTGAAGATGTCTTGCGCCAATCTCACGGCAATTATAAACCAATGTCATTTTGCCTGTTATGCGGTATTTAGCCTCAGGACAAATAAAAACCGATTTTCCCACCAGATGTGGTGCGACCTCACCGTGGTGGATGGCCTTACCTAACAGCGGCACATCTGTTTACTGCCGAAATTATGCAGTCATGCACATTGAACAATAGGTAATGTGCATCTCAAATCACAGCCGTCGTACTGCGACTCATGTCTTTTGTACCTGGCCCTATTTACGTTACGATGCTTACAGCGTCATCTGTTGGTAAAACTTTCGTTTTTTTTTTTTGTTCCATAACATTTCCCAAGCCGGCCGCTGGTGGCCGAGCGGTTCTGGCGCTACAGTCTGGAACCGCGCGACCGCTACGGTCGCAGGTTCGAATCCTGCCTCGGGCATGGATGTTTGTGTTGTCCTTAGGTTAGTTAGGATTAAATAGTTCTAAGTTCTAGGGGACTTATGACCTCAGCAGTTGACTCCCATAGTGCTCAGAACCATTTGAACCATTTGAACATTTCCCAATACGTCAATAACATGCTGTTCAAATTTTTGTCATTCAGAGAAGTGTTTCCCTTTCTGCAGCTTCTTGAACCTGGAACTTGAATTATGGACATTCTGTCTTTCCGTGTGTTGTAGGACATTCGTGTAAGTCATCTGTTTCTGCACATTAAGAATCAATAATAAGTAGAATATTGTATATTCTCACTGTGGTGTCACCGCCAGACACCACACTTGCTAGGTGGTAGCCTTCAAATCGGCCGCGGTCCGTTAGTATATGTCGGACCCGCGTGTCGCCACTGTCAGTGATTGCAGACAGAGCGCCGCCACACGGCAGGTCTAGAGAGACGTTCTAGCACTCGCCCCAGTTGTACAGCCGACTTAGCCAGAGATGGATCACTGACAACTTCGCTCTCATTTGCCGAGACGATAGTTAGCATAGCCTTCAGATACGTCATTTGCTACGACCTAGCAAGGCGCCATTGTATTTGATATTGAGATTATAACATGTACCGTCAAGAGCGATGTACACCAATTGTGGATTAAAGTTAAGTATTCTATCAACTACGTACTTTATTTGCTACTATTAATTCCCTTAACTGTTCCAGACCTCGCGCCAGTCAGCGTGGAATTAAACGCGTGCATTTCGGCCTCCTCTTGCAACACAGTGTTGGCTCTTCTGCCAACACATCACTCACTTTTCATGATTTCCCAATTACCAAAATTTTGCTTTTATGCTTTGGCGTAGGATGTGCATTTACATTCCATGCAGCCAACAACAATCTGCAGAAGTGTTAAAGATGAAGCTCGGCCCGTCACGAATTCCTCTCCTGTGCCAAACTTTTCATCTCGGAGTAGCACTTACATCCCAAGTCTTTACTTATTTGTTAGATATGTTCCAATTTGTGTCTTCCCCTACATTCATTACCCTCTGCAGCTCATTCTAGTACTCTCAAAGTTATTCCTTTATATTTTGACACATAATCAGTCATCTTCACTTATCTACTTTAGCTCACAAATTTCCATATTTTTCTTCCTTCGTCCATTACGAGGGAAACCTCCTCAGTCTTCATTTTATCAGTCCACATAATTCAGAAACCTTCTTCTGTAGCACCGCATCTCAAAAACCTCGATTCTGTTCTTCTTTTCAGATTTTCCCACAGTTCATAATTCACTGCCATACAACACAGTGTCCCAATCGTAATTTCTCAGAAATTTCTTGCTCTAATCAACGTCTATGTTTCATACGACTTCTAATTGAACACGAATGACCTCTTTGCCTCCTCTGGTCTGCTTTTTACGTGCTCCCTTCTTCGTCCGTCATGTGTTATTCTGCTTCCAAAGTTGCAAAATTCGTTATGCTTGTCTGCTCTGTGGTCAACAATTCTGATGTTAGTTCGTTACTAATTTCATTCCTGCTGCTCCTAAATACACTCCTGGAAATGGAAAAAAGAACACATTGACACCGGTGTGTCAGACCCACCATACTTGCTCCGGACACTGCGAGAGGGCTGTACAAGCAATGATCACACGCACGGCACAGCGGACACACCAGGAACCGCGGTGTTGGCCGTCGAATGGCGCTAGCTGCGCAGCATTTGTGCACCGCCGCCGTCAGTGTCAGCCAGTTTGCCGTGGCATACGGAGCTCCATCGCAGTCTTTAACACTGGTAGCATGCCGCGACAGCGTGGACGTGAACCGTATGTGCAGTTGACGGACTTTGAGCGAGGGCGTATAGTGGGCATGCGGGAGGCCGGGTGGACGTACCGCCGAATTGCTCAACACGTGGGGCGTGAGGTCTCCACAGTACATCGATGTTGTCGCCAGTGGTCGGCGGAAGGTGTACGTGCCCGTCGACCTGGGACCGGACCGCAGCGACGCACGAATGCACGCCAAGACCGTAGGATCCTACGCAGTGCCGTAGGGGACCGCACCGCCACTTCCCAGCAAATTAGGGACACTGTTGCTCCTGGGGTATCGGCGAGGACCATTCGCAACCGTCTCCATGAAGCTGGGCTACGGTCCCGCACACCGTTAGGCCGTCTTCCGCTCACGCCCCAACATCGTGCAGCCCGCCTCCAGTGGTGTCGCGACAGGCGTGAATGGAGGGACGAATGGAGACGTGTCGTCTTCAGCGATGAGAGTCGCTTCTGCCTTGGTGCCAATGATGGTCGTATGCGTGTTTGGCGCCGTGCAGGTGAGCGCCACAATCAGGACTGCATACGACCGAGGCACACAGGGCCAACACCCGGCATCATGGTGTGGGGAGCGATCTCCTACACTGGCCGTACACCACTGGTGATCGTCGAGGGGACACTGAATAGTGCACGGTACATCCAAACCGTCATAGAACCCATCGTTCTACCATTCCTAGACCGGCAAGGGAACTTGCTGTTCCAACAGGACAATGCACGTCCGCATGTATCCCGTGCCACCCAACGTGCTCTAGAAGGTGTAAGTCAACTACCCTGGCCAGCAAGATCTCCGGATCTGTCCCCCATTGAGCATGTTTGGGACTGGATGAAGCGTCGTCTCACGCGGTCTGCACGTCCAGCACGAACGCTGGTCCAACTGAGGCGCCAGGTGGAAATGGCATGGCAAGCCGTTCCGCAGGACTACATCCAGCATCTCTACGATCGTCTCCATGGGAGAATAGCAGCCTGCATTGCTGCGAAAGGTGGATATACACTGTACTAGTGCCGACATTGTGCATGCTCTGTTGCCTGTGTCTATGTGCCTGTGGTTCTGTCAGTGTGATCATGTGATGTATCTGACCCCAGGAATGTGTCAATAAAGTTTCCCCTTCCTGGGACAATGAATTCACGGTGTTCTTATTTCAATTTCCAGGAGTGTATTTTAGTCTTTCTTCGATTTACTCTCAACCCATACTACATACTCATCAGGCTTTTCATTCCACTCAACACATAATGTAATTCTTCTTCATTTTCACAGATGGATAGCCATGTCATCAGAGAATTCTTTTATTGATATCCTGACAGGGGACATAAGTGAAGGTACAGGTGGCAGTCAATTGTGTGTTGAGCACAGAGTGGTTTTCGCAATAGATTGGTCAGTTCAGCTTTTTCTTTTCCTTCGAATGAAAGTAGTCGCTTCGGATATATCAGCTGCATCAACGTTCTTTACTCATTCTCTAGGTCTGACTGATTTTACTTTAAATGAGACAACGAGCTGAGCACTCTCTACCGGTTATACTGACTCGAGGTGGGAGTGTTTTCACTTCCATACTTGTTCCTACTTTCCGGATACACAAGAGTGATTCATCTTGCCAAAAAAGTACCTCATTTCAAGGAGAAGTAAATAATAATTATATTTCCTTAAGCAAATACTTTCTAAATTTATTTATTTATTTACTTAAACACGAATACGTCATACTTCTGGTATAAAGTATATGCCCTGATTGATTTTAAAAGATTAATAATTGATGCTGCCAACGGCCATACCGCTGTTGTAACACCGGTTCCCGTCAGATCGCCGAAGTTAAGTTCCGTCGGGCTTGGCTAACACTTGGAGGGGTGACTGTACGGTCTGCCGAGCGCTGTCCACTCAGCCCTTGTGAGGCCAAATGAAGAGCGATTTGATTGGAAAGTAGCGGCACCCATCTCGTAAACTGACGTACGGCCGGGAGAGAGGTGAGCTGACCACATGCTCCTCCATCTTCTTCTTCTTCAGTAGTGGTCAATCCAAGGATTGGTTTGCAACAGCTACAATGGCAGCTTGTCTCCATTCTGCGCGTCTTTCAGCTTTTCTCTTCATTTCTTTATAGGTGTTACATCCCACATCTTTCACGATTTGATCCATGTACCTCAGTCGTGGCCTTCCTCTTGGTCTTTTTCCCTCGACATATCCCTCTATGATTGTGTTCAGGAATCCTTTATGTTTTAATAGATGGCCTGTAAATTGCTCTCTTCTTTTAACAATGAAACTCCAGAAGCTTCTCTTCTCACCTGCTCTTTCCAGAACCACTTCGTTTGCGACCTTGTCGATACATTTTCTTTTGAGCATGCGTCTATAGCACCACATTTCAAAAGAATTTAGCTTCTGGTCTTCCTCTGTCCCGAGACTCCTCCATATCCGCCCAATATCCGCTTCCAGAGACGCCTGTGGGCTGAGGATGAGACGGCGGTCGGTCAGTACCGTTGGGCCTTCAAGGTCTGTTCGTACTAAGTTTATTTCAGTTTCAAGGTTTTAATGGCTAGTGTTGCACTGTAAATTTATGTTTAAATGAATGACCAAATACTTTTTAATTTAATTTATTGAAGCTATGTCTCTTTCCGCAGGTTTATTTCCATCAACAACAGTCCCATTTCAGTAAATGCTGAGGCGCCGTGAACAGAAAGCATATAGTAGACAATTTTTGTTAATTGTTCAGTGACATAACCACCTTGTTTTTAAGCATATACGGTGAGTTTTTGCGATAGAATATTTTCGAGACAATTATTTGTCATCATTTCTTAATATTCCTTTGATGGCTAACCAGTCGAGCGTTTGGCTAAAAACCGCTCAAGAAACACACTCAGGCTAGCCTGTAGAACTGACGGAAAGGTTACAGACTGACTTCGCTCGAAAGGAAATAATTAACAATCTTTTAAATATCTAAAACTAAACACATCAAAAAAAGAACTCCTGAAAACAGACGTTGACTGTGGATATTGTATCACAGACACAATCCCTTTGACGGTTCAGAGATGTCTCTAAACCCACCCAAAGATGTAAACTACCATGCATGAGCAGTGGCTATGACACGGATGGGGTTGGACAGTCGATCACTTCCAGACATTCCACTACGTAGGTGGTACACGCCTCGAGTTGTCTACAGTTCAATCATGCCTAATTGGTCAATACTGCGGTTCGATCGCGTCCGCATTGTTATTTTGTGCCAGGAAGGGCTCTCGACAAGGGAAGTGTCCAGACGTCTCGGAGTGAACCAAAGCGACGTTGTTCGGACGTGGACATGCCTCGCTCAGGTCGTCAGAGGGCTACTATTCCAGCAGATGACCGCTGCCCACAGATTATGGTTCGGAAGAACCCTGACAGCCTTGCCACCATGTTGAATAACGTTTTCGTGCAGCCACAACACGTCCTGTTACGACTCCCAGTTGGTGCACATCGACAGTGCAAAAAGTGCTTCTTTTCTGTGTTTACTTCGTAGATTCTTACTTACATTGCGTGTGAGTTTCGTGTAGGAGGTGCAATTTCAGTTACTGTAATCGTAAATTCAAGCAGATTGTAGCGCAGTCGTTAGGTATTTGTACAGGTTAGTTCATACATTCTCTGCGTGTTTCCCTTGCGTTATCCAGGCACGGACTCGTGTTTCAGTAACTGTTGTTCAACATCGATTACAATAGACAGGGACTGTGATTGCTGTGTTCGGATGAGGGCTGAGTTGGTATCCCTTCGCTCACAGCTGCAGGCGGCGTTGACTTTGGTTGCGCATATTGAGGCTGTTGCCAATGGGCACCATTGTGGGGAGCCGGACTTGGGTATCACGGGGATGTCAACCTCGTCCCGTCTGTCCCCAGATCGGTCTGCCGCTGTGGTTTCCCCGGTTGCTGCCCGCAGTGGGGCTGACCCCTCGCCTTTGGTTGAATGGGAGGTCGTTCCAAGGCGTGGCAGGCAGCGAAAGATGTCCCATGAGGCTGATCAGAAAGCCTCCCCGTTGCGTCTGACAAACAGGTTTTGAGTGCTGTCTCTGGCTGAGCCAGATGCAGCTGCCTGCCCTGTTTCAGAGGATCATTCTCAGCCTTCAAGGTCTGGGAAATCGCAGAGGGTGGGCTTATTGGTAGTTGAGAGCTCCAATGTTAGGCGCGTAATGGGGCCCCTTAGGGATATGGCGGCTAAGGAGGGGAAGAAATCCAGTGTGCACTCCGTGTACATTCCGGGTGGAGTCATTCCTGATGTGGAAAGGGTCCTTCCGGATGCCATGAAGAGCACAGGGTGCAGCCAGCTGCAGGTGGTGGCACATGTCGGCACTAATGACGGTTTTGCGACCGTGTTGGCTGCAGATTCCTTGACTTGCGCCATAGGGTGGTGGGGTTTCGGGTTCCGCTGAAAAGGTCAGGAGTTCACTACACTCAGCTGGCGGCTACACGGGTAGCGGAGGCTGTGTGGCGTGGACTGGGTGGTTTTTTAGGTTAGAAGGCCTCGGGAAAGTACGGGGTGGGCTGCAATCTCAAAGGGTGCATGGCAAATACAGGACGTGCTTGGATCAAGGAACAGTCGGAATTGTAGTTGTAAATTGTTGTAGTTGTGCTGGGAAAGTCCCTGAGCTTAAAGCGCTAATAGAAAGCACAGAAGCTGAAATCGTTATAGGTACAGAATGCTGGCCAAAGCCTGAAATAAGTTCTGCAGAAATTTTTACGAAGTCTCAGACGGTGTTCAGGAAAGATAGATTAGGCAGAATTGGTGGTGGAGTGTTTGTGTCTGTCAGTAGTGGCTTATCTTGTAGTGAAGTCGAAGTAGATGCTCCGTGCGAATTGGTATGGGTGGAGGTTATACTTAACAGCCGAACCAAGTTAATAATTGGCTCCTTCTACCGACCCCCAGACTCCGATGATACAGTTGCCGAATAGTTCAGAGAAAATTTGAGTCTCGTAACAAATAAATACCCCACTCATACGGTTATAGTTGGTGGGGACTTCCACCTTCCCTCGATATGTTGGCAAAAATACTTGTTCAAAACCGGTGGTAGGCAGAAAACATCTTCCGAGATTGTCCTAAATGCTTTCTCCGAAAATTATTTCGAGCAGTTAGTCCACGAACCCACGCGAATTGTAAATGGTTGCGAAAACACACTTGACTTCTTAGCCACAAACAATCCAGAGCTAATAGAGAGCATCATGACTGACACAAGGATTAGTGATCACAAGGTCGTTGTGCTAGGCTCAATACCGTTTCTTTCAAATCCACCAGAAACAAACGCAAAATAGTTTTATTTAAAAAAGCGGATAAAGTGTCACTAGAAGCCTTCCTAAGAGACAATCTCCATTCCTTCCGAACTGACTATGCAAATGTAGACGAGATGTGGCTCAAATTCAAAGATATAGTAGCAACAGCAACTGAGAGATTTATACCTCATAAATTGGTAAGAGATGGAACAGATCCCCCGTGGTACACAAAACAGGTCCTAACGTTGTTGCAGAGGCAACGGAAGATACATGCGAAGTTCAGAAGAACGCGAAATCCCGAAGATTGGCTAAAATTTACAGACGCGCGAAATTTGGCACGGACTTCAAAGCGAGATGCCTTTAATAGGTTCCTCAACGAAAGATTGTCTCGAAATTTGGTAGAAAATCCGAAGAAGTTCTGGTCGTATGTAAAGTACACAAGCGGCAAGACGCAGTCAATACCTTCGCTGCGCAGTGCCTATGGTACTGTTACCGACGACTGTGCCGCTAAAGCGGAGTTATTGAAAGCAGTTTTCCGAAATTCCTTCACCAGGGAAGACGAATGGAATATTCCAGAATTTGAAACACGAACAGCTGCTAGCATGAGTTTCTTAGAAGTAGATACCTTAGGGGCTGCGAAGCAACTCAAATCGCTTGATACGGGCAAGTCTTCACGTACAGATTGTATACCGATTAGGTTCCTTTCAGATTACGCTGATACAATAGCTCCCTATTTAGCAATCATATACAACCGCTCGCTCACCGATAGATCTGTACCTACAGATTGGAAAATTGCGCAGGTTGCACCAGTGTTTAAGAAGGGTAGTAGGAGTAATCCATCGAACTACAGACCTATATCATTGACGTCAGTTTGCAGTAGGGTTTTGGAGCATATACTGTATTTAAACATTATGAATCACCTCGAAGGGAACGATCTATTGATACGTAATCAGCATGGTTTCAGAAAACATCCTTCTTGTGCAACGCAACTAGCTCTTTATTCGCACGGAATAATGGCCGCTATCGACAGGGGATCTCAAGTTGATTCCGTATTTCTAGATTTTCGGAAAGCTTTTGACACCGTTCCTCACAAGCGACTTCTAATCAAGCTGCGGGCCTATGGGGTATCGTCTCAGTTGTGCGATTGGATTCGTGATTTCCTGTCAGGGAGGTCGCAGTTTGTAGTAATAGACGGATAATCATAGAGTAAAACTGAAGTGATATCAGGTGTTCCCCAGGGAAGCGTCCTGGGACCTCTGCTGTTCGCGATCTATATAAATGACCTGGGTGACAATCTGAGCAGTTCTCTTAGGTTGTTCGCAGATCATGCTGTGATTTACGGTCTAATATGGTCATCCGAAGACCAGTATCAGTTGCAAAGCGATTTAGAAGAGATTGCTGTATGGTATGGCAGGTGGCAGTTGACGCTAAATAACTAAAAGTGTGAGGTGATCCACATGAGTTCCAAAAGAAATCCGTTGGAATTCGATTACTCGATAAATAGTACAATTCTCAAGGCTGTCAATTCAACTAAGTACCTGGGTGTTAAAATTACGAACAACTTCAGTTGGAATGACCACATAGATAATATTGTGGGGAAGGCGAGCCAAAGGTTGCGTTTCATTTGCAGTACACTTAGAAGATGCAACAAGTCCACTAAAGAGACAGCTTACACTACACTTGTTCGTCCTCTGTTAGAATATTGCTGCGCGGTGTGGGATCCTTGCCAGGTGAGATTGACGGAGGACATCGAAAGGGTGCAAAAAAGGGCAGCTCGTTTTGTATTATCACGTAATAGGGGAGAGAGTGTGGCAGATATGATACGCGAGTTGGGATGGAAGTCATTAAAGCAAAGACGTTTTTCGTCGCGGCGAGATCTATTTACAAAATTCCAGTCACCAACTTTCTCTTCCGAATGCGAAAATATTTTGTTGAGCCCAACCTACATAGGTAGGAATGATCATCAAAATAAAATAAGAGAAATCAGAGCTCGAACAGAAAGGTTTAGATGTTCGTTTTTCCTGCGCGCTGTTCGGGAGTGGAATGGTAGAGAGATACTATGATTGTGGTTCGATGAAGCCTCTGCCAAGCACTTAAATGTGAATTGCAGAGTAATCATGTAGATGTAGATGTAGATGTCGATGTAGAAACTGTGTGCAATAAGCTGCATGATGCGCATCTTCACTCCCGACGTCGATGGCGAGGTCCATCTTTGCAACCAAGGCACCATGCAGCGCGGTACAGTTGGGTCCAACAACATGCCGAATGAGCCTCACAGGATTGGCACCACGTTCTCTTCACCAATGAGTGTCGCATATGCCTTCAATCAGACAATCGTCGGAGACGTGTTTGGAGGCAACCTGGTCAGGCTGAACGCCTTAGACACACCGTCCAGAGAGTGCAGCAAGGTGGAAGTTCCGTGCTCTTTTGGGGTGACATTATGTGGGGCCGACGTACGACGATGGCGGTCATGGAAGGAGCCGTAACGTCTGTACGATACGTGAATGCCATCCTCCGACCGATAGTGCAACCACATCGGCAGCATGTTGGCGAGGCATTCGTCTTCATGGACGACAATTGGCGCCCCCATCGCGCACATCTTGGGAATGACTTCCTTCGGGATAACGACATCGCTCGACTAGAGTGGCGAGCATATTCCCCAGACATGAACCCTATCAAACATGCCTGGGATAGATTGAAAAGGGCTTTCTGTGTATGATGTGACCCACCAACCAGTCTGAGGGATCTACGCTGAATCGCCGTTCAGGAGTGGGACAATCTAGACCAACAGTGCCTTGATGAACTTGTGGATTGTGTGCCACGACGAATACAGGCATGCAGCAATGGAAGAGGACGTGCTTCTGGATATTAGAGGTACAGGTGTGTACAGCAATCTGGACCACCACCTCGCTGTATGGTGGTACAATATGCAGTAAAAAGGGCGGAAATGACGTTTATGTTGATCTCTATTCCAGTTGCTGTAAAGGTTCCGGAACTTTCGGAACCGAGGTGGTGCAAAACTTTTTTTGATGTGTGTATAACGGAGTCTGTAGATTGCTTGTGTTCATTTTTTACCATCACTATTGAGTGCAGTAGAATGTAGAGCACGGCACCACAGTCTAATACATACTCTCGTGACCCTCTCTTGTGAGAATGTTGTTACCGTTTGAAAACTTGAGAGGCACTAGCGTTCCAAGCGATGAGAGGGCGACGTGTGTCGGAAGCGTATCGTTTTATTTGCTTTTCTGCTTAATTAACAAAAGAGTTATGTATCTATAAATTACCAAGAAATATGAATTATCATGAAATAAATGTAACACAGTCGTTTTTAACTGGTTCTATTATGTAAGCTACAACTTAATCATGAAATATACTCCCGAATATGTGCATAATTGCAGCTTACTCCGATGACAACAAGAGAATATAAATACGTATGTCAAATATGAAAAGCATATGTTTCTGTCGTTGTCTGTTCTTATTACGACAGGTACTTTCCTTGACATGTAAGAAAAATTTATAGTGAATTTAATCGTCCAGTTTTACTGTTTACTCAGCGTTCTGTTACACGAATGTATCCTTAAATGTAATTAATTTTGTTTCACAAGCGAATATGTTAGAGATTCTTGGCGTTTGTGGCTCAGGTGTATTAATAGGCGTGAAACTGGTTTCTTCTCTGTTGGGTAACAGTTTTACTTCTTTTTATGACGTTTTATATGAAGTCTATGCGGTTTCCCGTTCAGCTACAAGTGTGGCGGCTTATATGGTACGTTAAATAATGCAGGTATTACATTCCATACAGTTTTCCTACGTGCGACACTTCACGATATACGACGTCTTTCTGCAAAAGGTCAGCTCTTCTATTGTTTATGATAGATTTTCGTTATTAATCGAAAACGACATACCTATACGATACAAGAGAATTGTAAATGAACTGTCCCGTAATCTACCGTTTCAGACGTCCCATCGTCCTTAGGAAATTAAAGAAAGAAAAATGTATTTCAAAATGATGGAGCACAGCAGTCAGTTGTCCTTCCCTTTCAGGCTTTATTAAATCAAATCTACGAGGGGCGTTCAGAAAGTAAGCTCCGATCGGTCGCGAAATGGAAACGACTATGAAAATCCGATAAAGCTTTGCACAGATGTGTTGGGTAGTGTCTCTAGTATAACCCCAGTTAGCATCACGTCGCTCTTCTCATTTCTGAGCTCGCAGTGAGTGCGTAGAGATGTCTAGAAAATAGTGTCTGCCGCCAAGTACGAGGGCCTGGTGAGAAAATTCGCCTGAAGCTATGCAGCTAACATTACATAACTGCCGTGCTGTTTCTTCTTCAAGACAATTCTCAGCCGCATTCTGCAGGGGCAATGAAGATGCTCCTGCATCGTTTTCAAATGGAAATGTGGGATTACCCACAATACAGTCCGCAATTGTCTCCCCCTGAGTTTCATCTCTGGTCACATGAACCGCTGTCTTTGAAGACAACATTTTGACACAGACAACGAGGTGTAGGCCAGCGTGGAGAATTGGCGGAAAGCACTGGCGGCTGCCTTCTATGATGAAGCTATTGAAAAGTTGGTACAACGCTATGACAAAAGTCTAAGTCAGAACGGCGACTACGTAGAGAAGTAGCTGAAAGGTGTAGCTAATTGTTACAAGTAAAACATTTCTGATGTTCACTGTGGTTTCAATTTGGCAATCAATCGGAGCTTACTTTCTGAACAGGCCTCGTGTATTTCGGCTAGCGCGTAGCCATTATTAGTGCACTCTTTGAGAGTGTCAATACATGTCCAATTACGTCAGTCCCCTGATTTTCGGGCTTCTGTCACAGTTAGTAGTTTTGGATGAATTGTGACGGAAGCCCGAACAAGAGGGGAGTGACGTACTTTTACATGTACTGAAACTCTGAAATAGTTCATTTGTAATGGTTAGGCACTAGCCGAAATATAGATCTGTTTAATAAAGCCTGAAAGCATAGGACGACTGATTGCTGTACCCCATTATTTTGAAAGTCACATCACAGTAGTTGAGTGCATTCCACATTCCTAATGGAAGGTAACTTAATGAGAAATATGAAACTTCCTGGCAGGTCCCGAGTTTGAGTCTCGGTCGGCCACACCGTTTTAACCTGCCAGGAAGTTTCATTTCAGTGCACACTCCGCTGCAGAGTGAAAATCTCATTCTGGAAATATGGTGATATTTTTCAGTTATTGTCGATTTTTATGGCTCTTGATACGCTCCCTATTGGGTAAGCTATGTTACAATTCGACATAAACGACAGAATTCCCACTCATCCGATATCGTACTCGGAGGTGTCACTTGCTGGCCGCTTGGTGCGCTTCCAAGCCCGCGACTGTTGTGTTATAGTGTGATGGCACGCGGTTTCGGCTATTCCCAAAATCCACACAGGCGAGAACAATTCGACACGCGCAGGACAATACGATCCGCTACTTATAAACTTGACACAATCGTACACCGAGCCAGTCCCTTCTTAAGTACCAGTTCTAATTTTTCCAGTTGTTGTACTATATTATTTTACGATTTATTCATGCACAAGGCGGAAGAGCCTAGAATGTAGTTCTGTTAGTGCACGGTCGTGCCACGGGAAAGGGAAGGGACGTGTAACAGCGAAACCGAGAGACCCTAAGGAATGAATGTGGAGGAGACGAACATTGGATGCAGGAGAGGTGAGGGCCACGTGGTGCGAGGGGAGGGAGCAGGGAGGGCGATGATGGCCAGCCGGCCGGCAGCCGTGCGTCTTCCAGAGGCCTCCCCCTCCCCTCGGTGGTCGCGGCCGCTTCTGAATAATGGACAGCCAATCGGGCGCCGTGCGGCGGGGTGCGCTGGCTGTACCTCAGGCACCGCCATCCAGCGCGGCCCGGAGGCGCGGGTGGCAGTTTCCGCAGGGATTTCCGGGACACAGCGGCTATCGCCACGCCTCTGCCCACTCCGCGGTAAACATGCAGAATGCGCAGGGTGCAAGGAAAACGTATCGTCGTGGCTGCCCACGCAGGCTCCACGATAGTAAACAAATACGTTTTGAGTCCCCTTTTCTCTCGGCCGTTTAGAATGATGTGTGAGTGACAGACTTATCAAAGTGAAACAACAAAAGCAGTAATTATGACGTCAATACATTCACAGTGTTAAACAAACAAATTATTAATACGTATTTCTCACGAAACAAGGGATTTAAATAGTTGGTCAAAACATCTCAAGGCTCAGTGGCCTATTTGGAACATATATATACAGTGATGAGCCACGACATCATGACCACCTGCTTGCCGGCCGATGTGGCCGAGCGGTTGTAGGCGCTTCAGTCTGGAACCGCGCGACCACTACGGTCGCGGTTTCGAATCCTGCCTCGGGCATGGATGTGTGTGATGTCCTTAGATTAGTCAGGTTTAAGTAGTTCTAAGTTCTAGGGGACTGATGACCTCAGCTGTTAAGTCCCATACTGCTCAGTGCCATTTGAACCAACCACCTGCTTAACAATACACTTGTTGATTCGGTTACCGTGGGACAGTACCGACGCAGACAGGGAAGGAGACAACCTACGATAGTCGATGGCAGAAATCCAAAAATCATTTGTACATAACATTTGAAGACGAATAGAACACTTTATCTCTAAAAAGGAAAGATACGTAACTTAAATTCTCGTTACGAGGTGGTTTGATGTGTTTCCTGTGCCTCCTACATGCAATTAGTTTTACACACTATTACTATCAGCAGAACGCAGACCAAGTATCGACTCTCATCACTCAGCACTGAAGCTCTCGAAGTCTGAGACGGAACGGGGGCTGACCCGCGATGGGCGGCTGGTTAAGTAGCGTTGACAGGGAGCGCTGAACTCTTGTCTTCCTGGAGGTGTGGTGCTCCCCGCTCTTTCTACTGACGTTCTTGTCAGCGCCTTCTTGACGCCGTTTCGCAGCGCTGCGACGGTCGGTGTGCAGTCGACGCTTTAGGACCTCATAGTATTGGTCCATCTTCACAACGTAATACAGCGGCGATTCTGATTGCCATGAATCGACGTGTCCCTAGAACGTCTCTGGAGATGTAAAGCACCGGATGTCTACGCACAGTACACGCAGTTTCCTTAAAATACGGAGCGGTGGTTTGTTGGCGAGGATCTGGCGCCCGGTAGAGTCCCAGACGTTTCCCATCAGGTCAAAATCAGGCGAAAGTGGTGGCCAAGACAGGAATGTGAGTTCGCTGTCATTCTCCTCAAACAACTGTAGCACGATTCTGCCTTTTTTATCCTGCTGGAAGTTTCCATCGCCGTCGGGGATGACATTAAGCATGAAGATGTGCATTTTGTCACAATAATGTTGAGGACAGCTGTTATGGTGCTTTCAATTACTATCGTAGGTCGCATGGAAACCCGTGTGAATGCCCCTATAGAATAACACTGCTCCCACCAGTCTTCGTCCGTGGCGTGGTACTTGTTTCGATCAGCAATTGGTTTGGATGAAGGCGTATAAAGACACTAACATCGATCTCGCGTAATAGGAAACGTGATTCACCCTTCCAGGTGACGCATTTCCGCTGAGCCGCGATCTTATTTCGATCATTTCGATACCACTGCGGTTGTAGTAGTCGATGTCGTTGGGTCAACATGGAAATACGCAGGAGTCGTCTGCTGTGGAGCCCCTTTTTCAACAACGTGCGCTGAACGGTGTGCTCCTGCATCAGCATTGTACTCCTTCGTCAGCTCTGTTTTACAGAGCGGTCAATCCTCCGACCTGCACGTTCTGTGATGAGAGGTAACAGTCCAACATCTTGTCGTCTACTCGTGGTCTCATCGACACCTTCAACTACTTTGGGTAGATCCTCCTCACGACAGTAACACGCCAACAGAAAACAGCTTCGCCGCTTCCGAGATTCTCATTCTCAGGCACTGGCCCACGACAGGCTTCCCCAAAGACCCATGCGTCAGCAGATTTCCCCATTTGTCCCCATATCGTCGCAACAAGGATTTACCATTCGTCTTCCCTCCACCTCCCACACCTCCCACCCTTCCCCAGAGGTCATAATGTTTCCACTCATTGTGTATACAGGGTGATCCATTGATCGTGACCGGGCCAAATATCTCACGAAATAAGCGTCAAACGAAAAAACTACAAAGAACGAAACTTGTCCGGCTTGAACGGGAAACCAGATGGCACTATGGTTGGCCCACTAGATGGCGCTGCCATAGGTCAAACGGATATCAACTGCGTTTTTTTAAAATAGGAACCCCCATTTTTTATTACATATTCGTGTAGTACGTAATATGAATGTTTTAGCTGGATAACTTTTTTCGCTTTGTGATAGATGGCACTGTAATAGTCACAAACATATGGCTCACAATTTTAGACGAACAGTTGGTAACAGGTAGGTTTTTTAAATGAAAATACAGAACGTAGGTACGTTTGAACATTTTATTTCGATTGTTCCAATGTGATACATGTACCTTTATGAATTTATCATTACCTGCAATCACCACATTAATGCAATAAATGCTCAAAATGACGTCCACCAACCTCAATGCATTTGGCAATACGTGTAGCGATATTCCTCTCAACAGCAAGTAGTTCCTCTTCCGTAATGTTCGCACATGCATTGACAATGCGCTGACGCATGTTGTCCGCAGCTCGTGGTCGTGCGGGAGCGTTCTCGCTTCCCACGCCCGGGTTCCCAGGTTCGATTCCCGGCGGGGTCTGGAATTTGCTCTCTGCCTCGTGATGACTGTGTGTTGTGTGATGTCCTTAGGTTAGTTAGGTTTAAGTAGTTCTAAGTTCTAGGGGACTGATGACCTAAGGCCGGACACACACACACACACACACAGATGAAGGTTGCATTGCTCACATATCACGGTCTATTCCACTAAAACTTGCTGAATCCGTTTCTTGACGTGGTCGTGCACTCTCACGACCACAGCCTTCCGTCGGACAGTGCATGTGTGTCGCCAGGCAATGTCCCAATCTCTTGCGCAAACAAATGTACGAGATACCGGCACAATTTCTGAAATTAATGTAAGCATTAAAAAGTAAACTTAGATACTCAATCATTTACTCACAAGTTTTGGCGAGACAGTAATCAAACAACCACTCAGTTGTTAATTTGCTGCTTCAAAACATTTGTGTGTAAATAACTGAGTACCGAAATACACGGGCTTCACAATGTGTCCGGATAGTCCATACATACGCCTGCACTTGAAATTTTCGTATTACGTGCATATATCTGGTTCAAAATGCTGTTTAGAGGATCATTTGAAAATGTCCATTTTCTCTCAATTCAGATGAACGTATGGTCAGTGTCTTCTCATTGCTTCGCTTCATCCTCTTTGCTCGCTCTAATGATATTTAAGTTCCTTGAATAAAATGTAAAACATTTTACCCAGTGAATGCAGAAGAGTGAAACTGCCTGACCAGTATTCACAGACAGGCTCTTGTGATATTCCTCTTCTGTACTGAGCTGAAGGAGGACCAGTGTATCGTAATGGGCCTTTATAATATTATTTGCCAGTTTCGTGCTTAATACGAATAAGACAATACAGTACACGTTTAAACTCTGTCATTATGTTTGTGCATACACTACAGCCCACCGGAACAAAGCTGCGGGAAAAACCTTATCTTCCAGTGGGTAGATCTACCTACGAAATGAGCTCTCTTCCATGGCAGTCAATACTTCTAATCACTTCATACGGTACTAATTTCTTTCTGTCACATTCCAGTAATCACTCCTTCTTACAGCCTATGTTTTCAGTATTTCTTAGAATACCATTCAGTCACATGAAGGGGATGTTTAGTATCTTTGGCCCGAAAAAAGCATGTTCTTTGAGAATTTCTTTCTCAGGATGTGTTATAGATGTCAGTGTCAAATTTGGTCAAAATCTACAAACTGGAATTTTTCGACCGGAAATGTTGAAGATCAAAGGTGGAAGTGCCGTCGGAACGAAACAAAACTTCGATGTAGACCTCCACGCGCGGTGTGTCACAGGTCAGCCGGCTCGTCTGAAATCAAAAAGGTGTTGACGTCAGCGAAGTATATAAGACTATTTAGGAGTTGTACCTCGCTTAAGTTATTTGGACCATAGGAAACAAAATGGCGGCTATTTAAAAATAGGGTTTTTTCATAGATTTTTCGTCTTCGTAGGCCAAGTAAAAATATTTATAGTTGATGGATCGGAATAAAAGTGGTGCAACTCCTAGACAATTTAGTTACTCATTTCTAGAAAAACGCGTTTGAAGTTTTGACTACATATGAATGCTGTATTATGCTACGTATGTTCAATCTGCTATCCCGGGTCCATAAACTAGTGTTTCCTCTTCCTCACAGAGGGCGTTCTGCTCGATCTGGCCCATTATGCGCTGCTCCAGAGCCGCTCGTACGGCCGGTGACAAGAAGTTTTCGGCCGCTTGAATCCTGTGGTCGTCCGAATGCTTGGCGAACTGCGTCGAATAGAGTCCTAGGGTGACGTCCATCGTTTGCTGAATATCCTTCGTTGAAGCTGCTCACTGCCAGGAAAGTCGCAATCTCCACAGTCTTCACACTAGAATGCAAATGCTTGGGCGCCAACTTCCAAAGACACGCGTTAAAACTTTCATTCGAATTTTGTGTGTTTCCTTCCAAGCACCGGTACAATAACTCGTCCTCCGAAAGAAAAAAACTGGTGCGTGAAAAAGGCCGATTTCAGGCAGGTGCATTTTTTTGTTGAACCGCAAATAACAAACATTTCCGTTCCATATTCGGAAAAACCGTTTCAGGGCTGCATTCTAAACACTTTTATGGATATAAAAATGCAATTAAAGAAAAATCGATTTTTTAACCATACGGTAGTAAACCTCAATGTAACCACCGCTTATGTTCGACGTCAACGTGCAATAAGCACGGCAGCACGTGGCAGCACTACCAGTGGAGGGTATACAAAGCTCGTGAGGGTGACGTGGAGAACGCTAGCGTCACTGGCGTAATGCGGGAACAGAGCTGACGTCCAAAGGGGCATCATCGTTGATTTTCTGGACAAGATTGGAAGCATTTCCCAAGTGGATAAGTTTTGTTAGCGTGCCGCATTGGTTAAAGTGTAAAGTGCATGGCAATAAGGCGCTATTTGAATTAGTATCGAGGCAACTGTAGTGGACCACAGGCCATAGATTACAGGGGTGAACGACGGCTGTGGAGATGCCTACGGGTGGATAGACGTGCAACTGTTGAACAACAGACTGCCCAGACGGAGCAAGGGGCTTCCAACGGGGTCTCCTCGACGACCATTTGGCGAACGTTGTTGTGTATGGGCATCCGCAGCAGGCGCACGGTTCATGCGCACACGCTGACTGCTGTTCGTCGGCGACGAAGGCTGCAACTTGCACGACAGTACCACACCTGTTCAGATGAATCACGTTTTATGGTCCAACGGACAGATGGCCTGTGGCGTGTACGAAGTGAAACGTCTGCAAGCAAGCATCCTGGAACAATCGTCAGAAGGGTCCAGGCTGTAGGGGAGAGCCTTATCGCCTGGGGAAAGTTTTCGTGTCATTCCCAGTGTGATCTCGTCATTCTGGAATGCACAGTGTAAAAACACAAGTATGCATCTATCCTTGTGGACTATGTCCACGGCCTCATGCAGTTTGCTTTTCCTTGGCACAATGGTATCTACGATCTGGAGAATCCAACATGTCATACAGTTCGCAGTGTACGCGCGTGGTTCGAATCGAAGCGCACCAGGATGAGTGTACCTCACTTCCCTGGTCACCAAATTCTCCAGAATTCTCCAGATTTAAATCCAATTGAGAATCTGTGGGACCACCTCAATTGGGCCATTCGCGCCACAGAGAAATCAAGCTCGGTTTGTCACAGAATTGGAGTCGACGTGGCTTCACATCACTGTCGGTACCTTGCAGAACCTCATTGACACTCTTCGTGCACGTCTGGCAGCAGTCCGCTCCCGAAAAGGTGGTTATCCAGGCTTCTGACAGGTGATTACATTAAAGGGACCGGACAGCATATATGCATCCAGACGCATGCCACCCTGATATATTTGCTGCCCCATACTTGAGCAAATTAGGGAGTGGGGGAGGGTCCCCAAAACTATCCCTGAGCGTAACTGAGGTGTGACAAAGGTGTTCCTTCCTCTCGATGGATCAGAATTGGCCTGGAAAGCGAATGGCAGACACCGCCACTGAGGGAAGATTCCTTTTTAGCGCTGCTTTCCTTCAAAACTGTACACACTGGGCTTAGCACGACGATCATCGTTAAGGCCCTATGGTGATGGAAACAGGGATACTCGTTCAGATTATCCACGTTACATGGAATGTGGAAGGTGAGTGAACAGTATCACAAGCGGCCAGTGTGTCACGAAATGTCTAATCTCCAGATAACTTACGTCCAACAAGGCATGATGGGAGGGAGAGGGGGGGGGGAAGGGGGGGAGTGGCTTCTAACTCCCGCTCCACGAAATATGATCGCTCGAACAGGCCTCCTGTAATTATCCAGTGAAAGACGAAACACGATAGCAGGACTGTTTTTACTACCGAAACATGTTCATTGTGAAAACAGGTGAATAAACAGGCGGAGAGACTCGTAACTGTATGATTGCACGAGTTTCTAAAACTCAATGGTAGCAGTCTGATCCACTAAACATCTTGGAATACGCGTATGGGGCTATTTAAAGTGGAACGACCACATAAAGCAAATGTAGCAGAGTCAGATGCCAGGTTGATATTCTTCAGAACAATAAATTATTGATCGTGGCATCTTGATGTCATCATAACGATGATGTTACTAAACTCACACATCAAATAAAAGTTTAGCATCAACTCGGCTCTGAGAGTTCCGAAACATGTACAGAAAATTTCCGCCATTTTTATTGCTCATGAAAACCACACATTGCATGTTGCACCAGTTTACAGCGAGACTTTCAGAGGTGGTGGTTCGGATTGCGGTACACAACGGTACCTCTAATACCCAGTAGCTTGTCCTTTTGCATTGGTACGTGGAATACTACCCACAGGTTGGTCCAGACTTTCCCAGTCCTCAACGGCGATTCCACGTAGATCCCTCAGAGTTATTGGTGGGTCATGTTGTCCGTAAAAAGACCTTTTCAATCTATCCCAGGCGTGTTCGATAGGGTTCACGTCTGGAGAACATGCTGGCCACTCTAGTAGAGCGATTTCATTGTCCTGAAAGAAGTCATTCACAAGATGTACACGGCGGGGGCGCGAATTGTCGTCCATGGCTCTAAGCACTATGGGACAACATCTGAGGTAATCAGTCCCCTAGACTTAGAACTACTTAAACCTAACTAATCTGAGGACATCACACACATCCATGCCCGAGGCAAGATTCGAACCTGCGACCGTAGCAGTAGCGCGGTTCCGGAGTGAAGCGCCTAGAACCGTTCGGCCACAGCGGCCGGTGCTGCCAAGGAATGTCGCACCGATTATTCCATGACTGTACATTTCACACCACACAGTCAGCCGTTGAGGGTAAAAAGGCTACTCAATCGTAACATGGGGATTTTCAGTCCGCCAAATGCGCCAATTTTGCTTATTGACGAACCCATCCAAATGAAAGTGGGCTTCATCGCTACGCCAAACCAAACGAAACCATTGTAATTCTCATAACGCTCCGCTACCAGCGCACAGTTTTAAGGCTCTAACGCAAACCATTCAGTAGTTATGGCAATTTTATTTCATATTGTTCAATAATTGTCGTCTTTTAGGACAGCCGGCGCCAGTCATAGAGCCACTCGCACTTGGAGCCTCACACCATTTGACGCTACGCAGACACCATTGACGTTACACAGACCCAAGCTACTCGCGGCTCTCTTACGTCATTTATGCTTTGTTCAAATAGTGGTTCAAATGGCTCTGAGCACTACGGGACTTAACTTCTGAGGTCATCAGTCCCCTAGTACTTAGAACTACTTAAACCTAACTAACCTAAGGACATCACACACATCCATGCCCGAGGCAGGATTCGAGCCTGCGACCGTAGCGGTCGCGCGGTTGCAGAACCGCTCCGCCACCCCGGCCGGCTTGTGCTTAGTTCAGAGCGCCTCATCCTTGTTGATATTGTAATAGCTGGACTCTCTTTATTGACACATTTCTTAATGAGTTTTCGCACGCTTGGAGAAATTCAAGTTAAGTAAATCTACTGTTTACTGTGTTAACTTATTCGCTAATCGTTTCTGCTCCAGCTTCCTACAAGTTGCTACACCACTATGTAGCCCACCTGTCCATACCAGCAGCGCGGAGTGGCCGCTCGGTTTGAGGCGATATGTCACGGATTGTGAAGCCGCTGGACGTTCGAGTCCTCCCTCGGGCAAGGGTGTGTGTGTTTGTGTTGTTCTTAGCGTAAATTATTTTAAGTAGTGTGAAAGCCTGGGGACCGATATACTGTATAGTAAAGGCTTGGATAAATATTTCGTGAGACTTCTCCAACACACATGACTTCGCTGCAGTTTCCTTTCTGTGAACTTTGTGCCTTATAGGGTCCAAGTGACTGGAGTAGCCACGTGTGTATCACGCAGAAATGAAACTGAACGTCCTGTAGTTTTCGTAGAGAAAGCGCAGATGACGTAAAAGGAGAAGTGGCCACGACTACATCGAAACGTGCCAAGTAAGACAACGCCGCAGAGACGGAGTTGTGTCCACCCGGTGGTGGAACGGCCCACATTACCCCGTCTTCACTGCCGGTGTCGACCGGTGCCTGGGCAGAGCTAAGTGTGTACTCGAGTCGCAGCCAGCAGGCTCCACGGTCTGCAGCAGCGGCAGCGGCAGGCGCGAAGCGTTCCTCCGGCGGGCCGGCGGCGGCCGTTTGCCAAGTTGGCAGCGGCGGCGGCTGCCAGTTACCCACCTCGCTGGCTGGCTGCGCCGCGCGCAGATGGACCCATCGCGGCGGAACGGCCTCGTTCGTTTTTATCGTCGACGGGGCCCCGCCCGCCCGCCGTGGACTGATACCGCTGTTAGCCGCTGGCGCCGGCAGCCCCCTTATAAATATTGCGTGCGCGACGCCAGCTGCGCAGAATGGCTCGCCTCCGCCTCCACCTCTGCCGCCGCCGCCGGATAAACGTGCCCGCCCCCGGACCACTGTGCGTGCAGTATTTAGCAGCTGCGCGCGTCGCCCACACCTCCGGCACGCACAGTGGCTGTGTTTCTTCTCCTGGAGCTCCTCGTTGAGACCGCGACCAGAGATTAAACCGCGTGTCGGGCCGCGGTCGTTCCCTGAGGACACAGAGCTCATGTTCCACTCTGCCTGCGGCAGCTGCCCCGTCTGCTGAGGAAGTTGCATTCGTGTTCCCTCCTAAACACGACTGCTTCACATTATGTATACCGCGTTGGACTGTCTGTTGTAAACTGCGAGTAGAGAAATTAAAGCAGTTATCTACGTCAGTGACTTTTATACGCCGCCGGCCGGAGTGGCCGTACGGCTCTAGGCGCTACAGTCTGGAGTCGAGCGACCGTTACGGTCGCAGGTTCGAATCCTGCCTCGGGCATGGATGTGTGTGATGTCCTAAGGTTGGTTAGGTTTAATTAGTTCTAAGTTCTAGGTGACTGATGACCTCAGAAGTTAAGTCGCGTAGTGTTCAGAGCCATTTTCTTTCTTATTACCCCATACGACGTATAGGGAGGGTTTACATTCTCATGTACAGGCGGATCAGCACACTAAATTACAGTTTTTTTTGCCAACTGTAGCCAGTTGTCTATATCGCTACTATTAAGTAATGACTTGTCACTTGTTGCAGTTTTGTCCACTAAAGAAATTGTTCGAGACCGTGGCTGTTGTGTGAAATAAATTGTTGATGGTGTACAGCAACCAGCCTGAAATTGATTTTAGGTTACTCCAGGGCTTCCCAACATTTTCAGCTGGTGGACCCCTTCCTCAGTCGAAAATCCATGGCGGACCCAGTCAGTCAAGAGCACAGTAACTTTAAATTTTAGAGCGAAACCCATGGGAACTGAAAGCTTCTTAATGCAAATTCCATATTCCCTATGACCCCCCCTCCCCCCCCCCCCCCTAGTCCTCCGCAAAGTATCAATAGCCTTTGGTTTAGAGATGCATGAAAGCAACTTGAAGGTCAAAAAATCGACTTGTGAAATAGGTAGTGCACTGACAAAGCAAGTTAAACATTTAATGATGCCTGGGGCCGCATACGTACCAGCGACCACTGTGATTGGTCGACAAAGCTCGCTCCGTGCATGCGTAAAAGGTTTCAGCGCATCTACAGCCGTGAGCCGGCGCACAAACGACCCCCGTATTGTTGCGAAACAGTTGATCAGAGAAGCCGCACTCTCCGGCACTAAACTGTGTATGCGCTCTCACTTAGGAACCGCAAAGGCTGCTTGGGAATGCGATCTGAAGTAAAAGTACACATGTTTTTCACACGAAAAAGAAAATTGTGATGAATTTGATTTTCACATTTTTATTCAATAATTTTACTCATTATTTTACGCGGCTTGGTGAAGGGTGGCCGCGGACCCTCTAGAAAGAGCCGGCGGACCCCTAAGGGGTGCGCGGACCACACGTTAGGAAGCCCTGGGTTACTCTATTCGAAACGTACCGATACCATTTTAGAATTTTTCACAGTTCATCGTCAGGCGGATTTCATGTTTTCGTCAAAACGAACGAAACATTGGTTTCCTATGAGTTGCCGTGGAATGTTCATCTGGCGCTTTTGTTTTTGCACTTTTCCTCAGGTGAAACGTGTTCTCAAAGACGTTCGTATTTTCACAATCACATACGTTGATCAGCATTGAAAACCGATTTCGTTTGGCCACAAAACTAATAATTGATGCTCACCACGTGCTTGGATTCACCACATTCGGAAACAAGCTCTGTCTTTCTTTTCGCGTGTTGTGAATCAAAACATGTGGTGCACATTGAAAGTTCGTTTTTTGATCAAAGGAAAGTGGATTTTAATGCAAATCATCGTATGTGATTCTAAAATTACGGCCATCTTTGAGAATATGTTTCATTTTAAGAAATCTGTAAAAACAAATGCGCCAGGTGGGCATTCCACGGCGACTAACAGGAAACGAATGTACCATTTGTTTTGATGAGAGTATGAAAACCGTCTGATGGAGAATGGCGAAAAATTCGAAAGCGATAACGGTACTTTTTGAATGATGTAA
The DNA here is from genome assembly GCF_023898315.1 of Schistocerca nitens. Lineage (NCBI taxonomy): Eukaryota > Metazoa > Arthropoda > Insecta > Orthoptera > Acrididae > Schistocerca > Schistocerca nitens. The sequence goes on from NC_064614.1 coordinate 1,228,354,016, forward strand.
CCTGAAGCCAATTTGTTGCTGGCTACTGTACACCATCAACAATTTATCGCCGCTTGTTATGGTATACTGCAAGGACATAATAAATTTTAAACAATAATAAAGTTAGTTGCAAGATGTTCCATCTGCGAAAACAGTGAGGTAACGATATCTGTAAGCGGAAGGTTGTGAAGGTTTAGTCACTTCCATACACTTCATGTGTGTCTTTGATTCTCTATGCAAGCTGGTAATCCTCTTTGATTTACAAGGTATTATAAATGCGTCATCTGCACAATCTCTAGACTGTTTGATTTACTGTTTGGTATTAGTGTGTTGTTTACTGATGGAACTATATACTCGTAACGACAGTCAGTGTTCTTTTCTTTCTGTGAAGAAACTTGCATGATACTTCGAGAGCCGGCCGGTGTGGCCAAGCGGTTCTAGCCGCTCCAGTCCGGAAACGCGCAACCGCAACGGTCGCTGGTTCGAATCCTGCCTCGGGCATGGATGTGTGTGATGTCCTTAGGTTAGTTAGGTTTAAGTAGTTCTAAGTTCTAGGGGAGTGATGACCTCAGATGTTAAGTCCCATAGTGGTCAGAGCCATTTGAACCATTTTTTTTGATACTTCGAGAATGAAAACTTAGACCAGGTAAGCTGTATTTCTTTTTATCTTCTGTGCAACTGGCCACTTCAGCCGTACGTTATTTTCAAGCAGATTTCGTAAGCTTCCACTGCTAGAAAATGACCCACGGTTAAAATTGACTAGCTGAACAGAAATGTCAAAAACTACAGCCTGCTTGGACGAAGTTTTCATTTTCATAACGCGTTGACGCTGTGGAATCCAATAAAAATAAAATTTAAAAGCGCATGATGTTCCATTCAGTACCGTGACCAACTGTTAGTTGTCTACTCATGTGGAACACTCGGCCCACCGACTTTTGGCAAACGCATGTTCATGTAAGTCAGACACCGCCATTGCTATGATGCTTTATCAAGTTGTGATGTAATTCCACTGGATTCTCGATGTACCCAGTAGTCGCTTAAACCATTCCTAATACAGTGTATCTGGAAGAAAGCCCTTTGTTCATCATATTCTAAATTTATCTTTCTTCTGTTGCAACGCAGCAGATACTTTCCGCTCCTCCTAATATTTCTTCATATTACCCCTCCCCATATCGATCTTCTTACTTGAATGTATTTACGTCATCAGATACCTTCATGTGATTCGATTTTCATTCTTGATTTCTGTTTCAGAAATTATCTCCAGGGTATTATAAAAATGTGTTGGAAGTTAGAATCATCTCTTATACCCAGTAACGTAATAGGTTTTGTGGGGATTCGCTTCCATGGACTAATTCTGCACAACGTGATATGAGAGCACCGCTCGACTTACTGATAGTTTCTTTGAAAAGCATACTGGAAATGAAATGAGCGTTTGGCGTCATTGGCCGGGAGGCCCCTTGCGGGGCAGGTCCGGCCGCCTTGGTGCAGGTCTTATTACATTCGACGCCACATTGGGCGACCTGCGCGCCGGAGGGGGATGAAATGATGATGAAGACAACACAACACCCAGTCCCAGAGCGGAGAAAATCTCCGACCCAGCCGGGGATCGAACCAGGGCCCTTAGGGCGGCAATCCGTCGCGCTGACCACTCAGCTATCGGGGCGGAAAAAGCATACCGAACTAACAGAAGTGGCACAGCCGAATTACAGGGTGGAAATACTTCGATACAACTAATTCGTTTAATCGAAATGCCAGTGTTGTAATTAAAATTAATTAACTAAAACACTGATACAAATATACTGATAATCGACAGGATACTGTGTACAGATTTGTTATCTACTATTAACACACAATTTTTTCGTATTTAAATGATCCAAATTCTCCGTAGTTTTTATGTTTATCATGTTCGTAGTGTTTTTTGGTTTTCCTAATATTTTAGACCTTCTTGTCTCCATGTCAACCTTGTTCAGTCAATGTATTATATAGATAACGGAACCGACAACCTGAATACTATTAGGAGCCATTGAACCATACCGAAAACTGGCCTTCAGTGTCATTTAAAATTGTAAACACACTCATATAAAGTACTAAATGTTGACTTGAGTTATAAGACATCTACTAATCACGGGTTAGGGCTCGCTTAACGCAATAGGTACGATTTCCGATGCCACCATAATAAACAGAAGGCGATTTCGTCGGAAGGGGGGCAGCCGTGGCCAGTTCTGGAGGGACTTAAGCCTGACCTACTGATGCTGCAATGAAAATGCTTAGTCATCACAATAAATATCAAAATGACAACATATGCGTTATAAATGTTTGCAGACTGAATGTCGCAGTCCACACATGGCTCTTACCAAGTCCAGTTAAGAGGTAGCCTATGTGTGAATTGTGACATTCATTCTGGAAACGTTTATAAACCTTGATTTAGTAAGAGGCATGTGTGGACTGAGACATTCATCCTGATACATTTTCAAAGCATGCGTTGCCACTTTGGTATTTATTATTAACGTCAGGCACTTTCAATGCAGCCTCTGTAGACCAGGCTTGAAAATTAACTTGTACGGTTTGAAAGTAGTCACTAAAGGTAATTACAGCCACTCTCGGCAGAGTCGTTAATAAACGCTTTAAGAAATTTAATTAAGCTACTGATTTCCTGTCAACAAAATGTTGCAACTGCAAAAAAGTGTTGAGTCAGTCAGGCCATCGATTTTGAGATTTCAAGTTTATTAAATGGTGTGATTGCAATACTGACTACCTCAGCTGAAAAAGAAATTCACAGCAATATGAAAAGTGTACCAAAACATGTAGAAACACGAATTAGTAAAATAGGACGATTTAGTAAATTTGTTGCAGAAACTACAGGGCAGAATGGACTAGAAAATTATGCAGTAGGTGTAAGAGTTAATAAGATGAAAAGAGCACGTGGTCAGAAAAAAAATCCACAATCAGAAACAAATATCTAGAAAAACAAAAGTAAAATACCACACGTCAGCGGTAGTCGACAGGCGGTTCATTGGAAGAATAATGAGCGCAATGCAGACAACATATGATTGGAAAATGAGAAGTAGCGAGGAGATTTACGGATGCACAGAGAAAATGTCAGAAGTAATGACACAGTGATGATTAATTGTCTTTGGTGACATGCATCGAATGAATGAGAACAGGCAAACGAAACAAAGATTGCTGTATTTCTCAAAAAATTAATCGACAATAGCAGGGATGACACAAACAAGAAAATAACTAAAAGACAGCAAAGAAACGGAATAACAGAAAGAAATCTTTTTAGGAATAGCATCCTAAATTTAGAAGGCTTACAAGACAGAAAAAAATAAGAAACCAGGAACAAAGTGGACAGAAGAAAGGAAAAGACCGCATGAGGAGAAGATGAAAGAGTACTGCAAAAATAAATAGCAACAAAGACAGAAGGAGGACTGAAATTGCTACGTGATCTTAGTTGGTTAATACTAAGGTGAAAAAGTAAATTTCAGAGTCTTAGTTAGTTGTATGTAGATCTGTGATGTGTACATAGTTCCGCGTAGGCAGCACATACACAACTTTCCCACTAGAGCGCGCCCCGCTAAGCACAACAGCGCAGGCGCAGCGCTCGGCCGCCTCCGCATTACGAGATGGCGCTGTCTTAGAGACGGACCAAATTCTACTTCCGCCGATCCGCGTATTAATATGTAACGCAGCCAATGAGGTTGCTGCTAACATAGAACCTTTTCTCCTCGCGTATCACACTCGCGCAGTGATACCTGAACGCTCGAGGTATTATAACGAGTGTACGGACCTCCGATTAGTCAGTCTGCATCAGTCTGCATTAGTCTGCATTAGTTTGTAGTCAAGTTTCAGTCTGCGCCTAATGAGATTATCATATTCCTGTGCATAGCCATGAAGAGAAATGTATAGACACTTTGTCAAGTATCAGTGATGTGTGAGAATAAATGTCGACTAATGTACCAAGACCAAAGGAACTTCAGATTGTCAATTGTAAATAGCGTCCAGAACCAAGTTAAGTAGTTTTTAGGCTTGTTATTATTTTAATAAATGTGTGTGAAAATTAATCAAGTTCTGTTTAAAGTTGGTCACCGTCAATCTGCTACTCTAAGCGTGCAAGTGGCATTTCTATCGTCTGACCTAACGGCAGAAGATAAACACGCCACGATAAGGCCACGAGACATATAGCTGACACTCGCCTACTTCGTTAGAGCGACAGGTCAAATAATCTGATGGTGTGTGTGTACCGAAGGTCACCTCAACCATAAAATGAAGTTGAGGACCTAAAACCTTGGACAAATGAACGACCACAAGATCGGTACCATGTATACCAGGGGTAGTTGTGGATTTGACCATCTACGGACAGGGGTTCGCTTGTCATAAACAAAATAACTAAGTACAATATAACATCTCAAATTTACAAACAAGCTACATTGATCGTTACTTCTTTCTCATTTTGTAGCATTATTTGCAGGAATTAAAGCACATAATGATACGTAGTGGAAAGTTAGAGTTATAACAACATTTAGTTAGAATAGTTAATTTCAGTGTATGAAAATCCAATTTCATTTGCAAGTACAGTTATATAGTTGATATACAGTGGTTGCTAAATTATTAATTGTGCGAAATCAAACACTAATTGCCACGGATTCAATAATTTATTGTTCAATCCAGTCACATTTTCTTATTTAAAGCATGCTCCACAAAATACCCACCATTACCATACAACACACGACAAGGTACTTTTTACGCATCACGTGACAAAAAACAAAAGATACATGTCTTTTGGCATTTCAAATCTGAATAAGAAATGACATACATGTAGAAATTTTGAAAGCTACCGAAAAGCTGACGTACAATTGGCGCGCTGTCCGTCCTTAAATAGATTTTGTTTTCGTGTGAGAATATTGTAGAAGAACAACCTTCTCGTATGTTTGACGAATTACAAAGTAGTAACGAATCAGAGACAACATTTATAATTTTTGAATCTACAATTGAAATCCCACAAAACAGTGATATTTATTTTTTAGTTTATAGTCGCTATTACGAGAGAGGGATGGCGAACTGCACGTGTTGTTTACATCACAACCTAATTTTTTAAAACAAAACTGATCTGACGAAACAAATTTTGAAGTTACGGCATATGTAATTAAACATTCAACAATAAACTTTAGACTGGCACTAATAATCTACATGTTCCTTATTAAGTTTTTAATAGAGTTTACAAAAGGAAAATCAAATGTTAATTGCTTTAATGTCTCTTATGTATACCTTGTACTGTTCCAAAAGGAATGAAGGGATGGCAAACTTTTCTTGGAAAGTACCATGTTTATCTTCTGTTCTGACAGCAACACCCACATTAATTAATGACAAGTCAGAGCAACGTTGTTTCTACGTTATCCCAATTGTATCGCGTAATTCGTCTGCAAGCATGTATCGCAACCCTCTAATTGAAAACAATTTCGTTTAGTAAAAACTGCATATTGTATTGGTCTCTTCATATTGTAAATTTAGCCGGTTTCCTGATACGTTACAATAGCTGCATCTCAACTCCCCTTCCTACACTCTCTCTCTCTCTCTCTCTCTCTCTCTCTCTCTCTCCCTCTCTCATACACACACACACACACACACACACACCTACTCTACGGCCATCTATCCACCACTGGCGCCAGTTCGGCGGTCATGGTCGACCGAGAAACGCCGCTCCTTGGCAGTGGCGTCGTTTCTCTCTCCTCCGCTGCACGCAGAGATTTACGGAAGCTGCTCCGTCCGATCTCTCGCTTCTTCCCCTCAAGGCACTCCTGTTCTGGAAAACCGTTTCGCTGCCCACGTCCTCTTCTTTAACAACTTGCATTTTCTTGCAGTACCTCGCCCAGAGAGAGGGAGAGAGAGAGAGAGAGACAGAGAGAGAGAGTTTTCTGGGCGTATCTGTCCTGATGAGAGTGCTGCGAAAGGGGTATCACATTATTACATTGGCTGCTACTTCTCACCTTCAAGCTATAAAATTCAGCGGTGCCAGAAACTTTCGCAGAGAAAGGTTAACTTTCTCGGATCTTCAAAGAGAGACTTTGCGCCGGACTGTGGCATAGAACCTGCCTGAACAAAAGTCCTGCACACCATCTTCTTAACTTCTGCAGACGATATCAGCATGCAGCACTATCGTTCCACTTCATCCTTTACATGTTCTTGCTCTCCGAAGACTGGTTTGACGCATGCTCCTCTATCCTATCCGAATAAACATTGCAACCGACATCCTTCTGAATCTGCTTATTACATTCATCTATTGGTCTCCCTCCACGATTTTTATCCCCCACATTTCTCTCCAATACTAAAGTGGTGATCCCTTGATATCTAAGAACGTGTCATAGATTCCTGCTTTCCCCAATGGTATTCGGTACCTCTTCATTAGTTACGTGATCTACCCATCTAATCTTCAACATTCTTCTGTGACACCACATTTCTAAAGTCTGTAGTCTCTTTTTGTCTAAACTGTTTATCTTCCATGTTTCACTTCCATACATGGCTACACTCCATACAAGTACTTTAAGAAAAGCCTTCCTAAAACTGTAATCTATATTCGATGTTAATAAATTTCTCTTCTTCAGTAATGCTTTTCTTCCTATTGCCAATCTACATTTTAAATCCTCTCTACTTCGGCCATAATCAGTTATTTTCCTGCCCAAATAGCAAAACTCATCTACTGCTTTAAGGGCCTCGTTTCGTAATTTAACTCCCTCAGCATCACCTGATTTAATTCGACTCCATTTCATTATCCTAGTTTTGTTTTTGTTGATGTTCATCTTACACTGAATGGCCAAAGAAACTAGTATAAGCATGTGTATTCAAATACAGAGATACGTAAACAGGCAGAATACGGCGCTGCGGTCGGCAACGCCTATGTAAGACAACAAGTGTCTGGCGCAGATCGGTCACTACTGCTAAAATGGCAGGTTGTCAGGATTGTAGTGAGTTTTAACGTTGTATTATAGTCGGCATACGAGCGATGGGACACAGAATCTCCGTGGTAGCGATGAAGAGGGTTCAAATGACTCTGATCACTATGGGACTTAACTTCTGAGGTCATCAGTCCCCTAGAACTCAGAACTACTTAAACATAACTAACCATCACACACATCCATGCCCGAGGCAGGATTCGAACCTACGACCGTAGAGGTCTCGCGGTTCCAAATTGTAACGCCTAGAACCGCTCGGCCACCCAGGCCGGCTGATGAAGAGGGGCTTTTCCCACACGACCATTTCACGAGTGTACCAAGAATACCAGAAATCCGGCAGAACATCAAATCTCCGACATCGCTGCGGCCGGAAAAAGATCCTGTAAGAACGGGACCAACGACGAGTGAAGAGAATCGTTCAACGTGACAGAAATGCAACCCTTCCGCAAATTGCTCCAGATATCAATGCTGGGCCATCATCGTGCAAAGCATTCAACGAAACATTATCGATATGGGCTGTGGGAGCAGAAGACCCACTCGTGTACCTGTTGATGACTGCACAACACAAGACTTTACGCCTCGCCTGGGCCCGTCAGCATTGGACTGTTGATGACAAGAAACGTGTTGCCTAGTCTGAAGAGTCCCACTTCAAATTGTAATTTAGCGAGTATGGGTATGGAGACAACCTCATGAAGCCCTGACCGCAGCATGTCAGCAGGGGACTGTTCAAGATGGTGGAGACTCAGCAATGGTGGGGCCCTGTGCAGTTGGAGTGATATGGGACCCCCGATATGTCTAGATACGACTCTGACAGGTCATACTTTCGTAAGCATCCTCTCTGATCAGCTGCATCCATTCATGTCCATTGCGCATTCCGACGGACTTGGACAATTTCCGCGGAACACCCCACACGTTCAGAATTGCTACAGAGTGGTTCCAGGAACACTCTTCTGAGTATAAACACTTCCGCTGGCCACCGGACTCCCCAGACATGACATTATTGAGTATACCTGGGATGTCCTGTAACGTTCTGTTCAAGTGAGATTTCCACCCCTCGTACTCTTACGGATTTATGGACTCCCCTGCAGGACTGATGGCGTCAATTCCCTCCAGCACTACTTCAGACATTAGTCGAGTCCATGCCACTTCTACGTGTTTGACGGGGCCCTACACGATATTAGTCAGGTGTGCCAGTTCAAATGGTTCAAATGGCTCTGAGCACTATGGGACATAACTTCTGAGGTCATCAGTCGCCTAGAACTTAGAACTACTTAAACCTAACTAACCTAAGGAAATCACACACATCCATGCCCGAGGCAGGATTCGAACCTGCGACCGTAGCGGTCGCGCGGTTCCAGACTGAAGCGCCTAGAACCGCTCGGCCACCACGGCCGGCGGTGTGCCAGTTCCTTTGACTCTTAAGTGTATATCAAATCATTCTTCGGACTGAACAACACAAAAATATGTAAAGGATGAAGTGTACGTTAATATCGTCTGCAGCTGAGAAGAGGGTATGAAGAACGACTGCTCTTCCAAATCCTTTTCTGTCTCTGGTAGAATTACAATATCATCGGCAAACCTCCAAGTTTTTATTTCTCTTCCCTCAAATTTAATTCGTACTATTTGGTCTCATTTACTGCTTATTCAGTGTACATACTGAATAACATCGGGGATAGGCTACAACCCTGTCTCACTCCCTTCTTAATTGCTGCTTCCCTTTCATGCCGCCGGCCGGAGTGGCCATGCGGTTCTAGGCGCTACAGTCTGGAACCGCGAGACCGCTACGTTCGCAGGTTCGAATCCTGTCTCGGGCATGGATGTGTGTGATGTCCTTAGGTTAGTTAGGTTTAAGTTGTTCTAAGTTCTAGGGGTCTTATGACCTCAGAAGTTGAGTCCCATAGTGCTCAGAGCCATTTGAACCATTTTGAACCTTTCATGCCCCCCGGCTCTTACTAGTGCCGTCTGGTTTCTGACTAAGTTAGATGTAGCCTTTCGCTCCCTATATTTTACTCCTGCTACCGTCTGAATTTCGAAGAGAGTATTCCAGTCAACACTGGCAAAAGCTTTCTCCAAATCTGCAAATGCCATAACGTAGTTCCGCCTTTCCTTAAGTGTCTTCTAAGATAGGTCGTAGGGTCAGGATTGCCTCGAGATTAGCATAAGGAAGCACAATACAGACGTCGTTATCAAACAGGGCAAAAATCTAGTGGCTTATGGGCGTTGTCGGGAGGGGGGGGGGAGGGAGGAGGCCGAATACTGTGACTGCCAAAAGACACCTCAAAACTGTTATCTTCGTACATGGCATCAAACTCGAATTTCCTCTTGCTCCATGTACTGAAGAGAATAATCCTAAAATCTATCAAACTCAAACAAATTAAATGTATAACAGCAAAAATGACTGTCTAGTACTGATTCAGACAGATAAAAAATAAACTTCGGGGAGTGTGACAAGATCCTTACTGATCACGTCGTACATTAAGGACCTATTTATTAGTACCATGGCATCTCCTGCAGGTAATGCACTTGTCTATAATGAAGTATTGTCTATGAAGTACAGCCCATAGATGCAATCAGATCTTCTCAAGAATTCAAAGAAGCACTCAGATGGGTAACTTACTCTACATGAACATGAATGTTACGTTATAGACTGACCGTCCGGAGATATCCGAGAATGATTATCTTCCTGGAGTATAAGCGACATCAGCACAATAACTGCGACCGCAGCTTGAACTAAACACAACAAAGAACAAGTGTGCATTTGGCCAGTCACTTGCGAGCAAGCAGTGTTAAGTAGTGAACGCGAGCGGGTACAGGGTGTCAACGTTGCCGTGTCGCAAATCGCAAAGGAGCAACATCTCTAAGTCAAGTGTTAAAGATGTTCTCCAGAATTTTTTGAAGAAGAGAGAAGTGTGTGTAGCGTTTGTCCAGTACATCCTGACCCTCGAACAAATACAGCAACGCGTGGACGCCTACAGTATCTTGACTGAAATGCTAAACGGGGACAGTTACTTTCGAGAAAAATCATAGGTAACGAGACTTGGTGTTACTAATACTAAGCTACCACAAAACGACAAACTGCAGAAATTCGCATAGAGGGTCAACGCTTTCACGACATAATAGGCAATAAAGCGAATGTGAGGAGCGCGTTGAACAACATCCCAAAGAGGAACTTTTTTCAAAGTGACACATTGTTGTATGAACGTCCGGTGAACTTTATAAACGTGTGCGTGAGGCGAGGTGCTTATGACGACTACGTGAAACACCTCCAGCATTAAAACCACCATCTCAATTGTTCTTTATTCCATGTAAATCCATTCTCGAAACATTTCGGACTGACGAAAAAAAAAAAAAAGAAAGAAAGGTATTGTCAGTGTGACAGCATTGCAATCGTCATCTCACACAAATACTTGGGTCTAACAAATAGTTGCAGACATGACATGGAATTGTTAAAAAGCATTCGAGAGGATGACGGTTCAAACCCGTATCCGACCATCCTGATCTAGGTTTCCCGTGACTTGAGGAAAATTCCCGGATGGTTCCCTTGATAGGGCACGGCCGATTTCCTTACCCATCCTTGTCTCATCCAATCGAACCGATGACGTCGCTGTTTGGTCTCCTGCCCCCCCACCCCACCCCCCACCCCCCCACCGTCCCCTCAAATCAACCAGACAACAAGATGCTTTGTGTTTCTAAATATTTTAGCGATGAGTAACATTTGTAATGTGCTAAGTTTTATACACTTGACATCTTGTGCATTGGGTCAGCGTAAAATGAACATATTTTGATACAAAAAAAAAATGTTTAACACCTGAAGATAACAGAAAAGACTGTTGAAACCGGTTGACTTGCGTAAAAAAGTATTTTGTGCGGTCTTGGTTTTTGAATGGTTTGTAACACTCCACCCATCACTTTGCTGGTTTTGGCGTGTGTTCACCCCAACTAATTGACTAACAGATCAACAGAGAGTGCAAAACTGCCGCAATATCTGATAACACAAAAAAGTAATATGGCCCTGTGACTCCTGATTGAACTGCGGTGGCAGTGTTGACATTAATTTATTCAGAATTGATCACTTTTAATTAAAAAGGGGCGCGCATTGATGTTATATTCAGCTATTGAACACCAGATGCCAATGTTGAACATAAAATTAATTAAGAAAGTGACTTCGGATTTCAACTACTTGATTGAAAACAGAAGCAGTCAATTAGCACAAATTTATTTTAACTCCCGACTTTCAATCATCACATTACAAGACTCTCCTATCAGGCAGTGGTAATAATTTGCGTTTGCGTGCAGTAAAGCGCGATAACTCAAAAGTAATTCATATCTATTGACCCAGGCGTAATGCGAAGTGCGAGAAGAATTCTACAATACATAGCCCATGAAACCCTCATGGATACTTTCCCGACGTGATCCAACAAATTAATCAGTGGCCGGAGAGGGCGCAATATCACCGCAGCGGCGTCCTTGTGCAGACATCGGCCGACCTCGTGGTGCTGCAAGGCTGCGCTCATCTATTCACTCCTAGCTATCTTGCTCAGTATACAGCTGAACCAAAACTTCCTATCTCCAAGCTCATTCGTCCCATTTCCTAAGTCCTAAACTGCAGAGATGCTCACTCTTTCCCAGGCAAACTGAGTACAGAATGCCACGTCTGCACTCTAGGCAAGCTGGGAAGACCTCTACGGGGACTTCTCCCAGTCCGCTCTTCGCCTCGGTTTCCCCTCCAGCAAAATCACTTACGCCAATTGCAGCGCAAGTCGCATTAATTACGGGTCGCTTCCCAGCGCCGACCAATGCCTGCTCTGGGAAGTGAACAAATTCCCCAAAATTTCCCTTCCTCTCAACTTCTTCTATTTAGTTCCTCTCAGGCCACCCATCTGACTCCCAGTGGAGTACTTCAAATTCCTCAGTCCTACGTTCCCATTGGAGGCTGGCGTATTTCATTCTGTCGCTCTTCACCTGATTTACTTCAGACTCTGCGGACCGTGAATTCAGCGTGAAGTTGCTATAGTCACAAACACGCATATTTTGACCTCTGTTGACTGCTCCACCATAGCTTTGCGCGGCTTTCTGGCATGTTTCCCTGAAAACAGGAGAACGGACATTTATCAACAGGTGTACAAGTTCTCCGTCTGTTTCCTGGTACACCAGCATGAAGTCGGGGTCAACCACCCACTCACTGTCACTCATCTTAAGGCGGCTGGAGGCCGCGCCGCGTTACCGCTTTCTCAGAGCTTGAGCCGCCCTAAGCTGCCTGTTGTTGCTTGCCTTCGCCGTTCCCCAGCCGGCCACGGTCGACTCTAAATGCTTCCCTGGGGTAAACTAGAGTCCAGTAAAGCGACTCGTTTCCACAAAGTTTTCATGTCGTGTGAATTACTTTAAAACCATCACCCGACATTAATTATTCGAATACGTCCATACTATACCCTCTACAAGATGCATTGTATGTTGTCAGTCATATTGTTCAGCCCTACTGTTCGCTCAACGTGAGTTAGGTGATCTCTAATGACCTCATGTAATGGGCATAGTTCTTGCCATCTTACAAGTGCACTGGACTCGCATTCGAGAGGACGACAGTTCAAACCCGTATCCGACCATCCTGGTCTAGGTTTTCCGTGACTTCAGGCAAATTCCCAGATGGTTCCCTTGATAGGGCACGGCCGATTTCCTTACCCATCCTTGCCTCATCCAGTCGAACTGATGACGTCGCTGTTTGGTCTCGTGCCCCCCCCCCCCCCCCCCCACTGTCCCCCCAAATCAACTAGACAACAAGATGCTTTGTGTTTCTAAATATTTTAGCGATGAGAAACATTTATAATGTGCTGAGTTTTATACACTTGACATCTTGTGCCTGGGGTCAGTGTAAAATGAACCAATTTTGATATAAAAAACATGTTTAACACTTGAAGATAACAGAAAAGACTGTTGAAACCGGTTGTCTTGCGTAAAAAATATTTTGTGCGATCTTGGCTTTTGAATGGTTTTTAACAATTAAAACAGATCGCCCTTCAATAATCTCATACTGAGAAAATTGTGTGACGTGGAATGTTCACATAGGCTGAGTCGCACATAAAACAGGTGGTAGACTCGCTTTAATTGGAGGGAAAGTGAAAGAACACAGCCTACGTTGGAGAGTCCGTACAAAACGCTCGTATGCCTACTCCTGCTTTGTTGCTCATGTGTGCGCTATCCAAGACAGGTAGTAATATTACGTAACTTGAAGAAATGCGGAACGAGTAGTCATAGGTTGGTTTGACTCAGAAGTGACAGACCATCTGTACTACATCACTTCGCAGGCGCTTGAAAATGGACTCCACCAATCCCGCGCAATCCCAATTACAAATAGTCAAGAACAAGTATTATGCGAACAATTTAGGTAACACTACGGCTCCCGTAGTACGAACGCCGTGGTGACTGGAAACACACTGGTGCGCAAAACGTAAGGACGACAGTAACTTCCGCATGATGTGTTACTGTCAAGTAGCATAACTCACTCAGATTTCGACCATACCTATAAAGAACTGCTATAGTATAATACTGTAGGTAACTGAAAGAAGTATGTAATTACCGTCGTAGTCAGAGATAATAATTTCACTGAAGTCACTGCGATTTATGATGGTCCCCTCGACACTACAAAAGGTGGGAGATGATTCTTCATAGGTTGTATGATCAGCAGCAACAGCCGCTCTGCAACGTGCTCCAGTACTGGTCATAAGTTTGGTAAGGAGTTCTTGCGGTAGGTCGTTCTATTCCTCAACCGGCACGATCCACTGTTGGGTGGTCGTTGGTGCATTTGGACGAGCCACAATACGTCTGTCTACTCACCGCATCCCACAAGCGCTCGATATGTAAGCCGTGGGAAAAGGCTGGCTAGTCCAAGAGCTCCTCCACCTGAGTCCTTTGATGCAGTCGAGCGTAGTCATCCCTAGAAATGGTCACAGCCGAATGATCCCCGAAAAGGCGCACCATTATGCCTCCCCTCACCATAAAACCAGCACCAACAAAACAATTATGTCTGGTAATATTCCGGAGTGCCTACGTGTTCCCACCTGTTGCCTTATGAGGGTACGTTCAGAATCAGTATTTAGACTGTATCTGCTCTCAGCGGAGATCGTGGTCCAGCTGCAGGTTTGAAAGAAACGCTACATACTGCTAGTCGTGCAAGAGAGCCCGCCCCCTCCCACTCCCGCCCCACATTGAGACTGTACAGCGTGAGATTGTGTGTCTCGCAGTGCTATTAAATTTCGTCGTAGTTGCAGCGGTTATGTGACGTGGTCGCCTTCTTGCTTCTGGCCGAGAGCAGCGTCTCTGCGATTGGTCAGCCTCTTTTTACGCCGTTACAGCCTCACTTCCATGTAAACTGTCCCTTTCCCAGGTGGGCTCGCCTCTTCTTATGAGATTCACTGGCTGCCTTCTGCCGACAATAAGTTCCTCAGACCACACCAGGAGTGTAAGAAACACAGGGACTTCCTCTCAAACCGACATGTCCAGTACTGTCAACAAAATAACCACCAAATAGAGGTAGAAAATATAACAATATCGATTAGCGATAAATGACAGTAATTGTACATCTGTTTACTAAGCTCCTTGAGAGACTTTTAAAGTGTCATTCCTGCAGTGCCCCAAATGTGACTGTATGGTTAGATGTGCATCTATACTAAGCAAGCAATCTTGCGGTGCGTTGTGGAGTGTACTTTTGGTATCATTGTATTTTTTCCCTTCCCTATTCAATTCACCATTCTCGGGGAAGAAAAAGATTCTTAGTAAAGCTCCACATGACAAAGTCCCTATAATGCTCGATGTAGGAAGAAGTACTACATTTCCCACCTCTTCTTGAAGCGTGACCACTCAAAATTCCAACAGTAGACATTGCAATGGTGCACGATGCCTCTCTTGTAGCTATAACCACTGGATTTTGTAGAACATCTCCGTAAAGTTCTCAACACGAGTAAACGATCCCGTGGCGAAACGAGCCATTCTGTGTTGGATCTTCTCTGTCTCTTCTGTTCACAGCGTTTGCTAAGGGTCTGTTATTAATGCACAGAACTCAAGAGAGGGCAAAACGAGTATCTTGTTAGCCGTATTTTACGGTAGGAATCGTTCCCAGTAGTTTGTCGTCTATATGGTGGTCTAACATTAGCGGACCTATCCGCCTATTCATATGCGGTACGTTACATTTATTTGCGTTCAGGGTCAGCTCCCAGTCCTTTCACAAGTCGTGGATGGATCCTCTGCAAGTCGTCCTGCTTTTCCCTACAGTCTTTTGGTCTTTCAACCTTCCTAAAGACAGTAGCATCGTCCCCGAATACCATCACTGTGCCTCGAGCGTCATCCACTGCATCATTAACACAAATGACGCTCCCTTGAGATAATCTGTAAAATACATTTACATCTGTACATTTTATTCCATTAGGTGAAAGACGCAAGGCGGTCCAGTACCTAATCACAAACCTGTTTTCTTATTCTGTAAACTCGTATTTTTCTCACTAAACAACAGTGAGGAACGGTACTAAATGCCTGGAGGAAATCAAAGAACACAGCATTTTCTTGAACGCCTATATCTGCAGAGTTCTGCGTCTCTTGAGCCGAGCGAGCCGAGTTTCTCAAGATCCCTGTTTAAAGAATCCAGGTTGGTTTCTATATCGCAGAGCTTCGTTCTCCAAGCACGTAATAAGTCGCGAGCATAACACATGTTGCATGATTTTATAATCTAACCAGATGTAGAAAGTGCAATGTAACCGGCAGAAAATCTAACAGATATACAATGGTACTGCATAGCATAGGTGTACGAGGGCTATTCGGAAAGTAAGTTTCGAACAGTTGCGAAATGAAAAGCACGGTGAAAATCGCATTGAACATTGTATAGATGTATTGGGCACTGTCTCTAGAAATCTGATTAATCGTATGACGTCGGTCTTTTCAGTTCTAAGCGCCCAGTGGCACGTACACATTCCTAGAAAACAGAGTCTCCTACGAAGTATGAGGGTGTGGATAGAAATTTCGCCTGATGTCATGCAAACCATATAACTATAATGCGTTTCTTTCTTCATGACAGTTCTCGGCCTCACTCTGCAGGTGCACTGAAGACGCTTTTGCAGCGTTTTAGATGGGCGGTGTTTGATCACCGACAACACACCCCATAAATCGTTCCCCCTGAGTTTCGTATCTGCTTCCATGAACCGCTGGCTATGGAGACAACGTTTTGGCAGAAACAACGAGCTGTAGACCAGGGGAAGGAACTGGTGGAAATCGCAGGCGAATGCCTTCTATGACGAGGGTATTCGAAAGTTGGGTCAACGCTACGACAAATAAGTAGGAGTGGCGATTACGTAATGAAATGATAATTAAATGAACACCCTAGCTGCAAGCAGGCGTTGATACACTTCGTTGGGGACATGTTGAAAATGTGTGCCCCGACCGGGACTCGAACCCGGGATCTCCTGCTTACATGGCAGACGCTCTATCCATCTGAGCCACCGCGGGCACAGAGGATAGTGCGTCTGCAGGGACTTATCCCTTGCACGCTCCCCGTGAGATCCACATTCCCAACATGTCCACAACACTACATTCGTAGTGCGCCTATTAGATGTTTGCCCATCATACTCATTACTCGTGGCAGATTAATCTACCAAGTCCCGTACGAGTTCGGGCATAGCGTGTGCGTTCGCACACAAGAAGGTCAAAGGCCGGGAACCCATATTTATTTTAACTATATATGACCATGCAGCTTTGCTAGAATTGAAATGATAATTAAATGAACACCCTAGCTGCAAGCAGGCGTTGATACACTTCGTTGGGGACATGTTGAAAATGTGTGCCCCGACCGGGACTCGAACCCGGGATCTCCTGCTTACATGGCAGACGCTCTATCCATCTGAGCCACCGCGGGCACAGAGGATAGTGCGTCTGCAGGGACTTATCCCTTGCACGCTCCCCGTGAGATCCACATTCGCAACATGTCCACAACACTACATTCGTAGTGCGCCTATTAGATGTTTGCCCATCATACTCATTACTCGTGGCAGATTAATCTACCAAGTCCCGTACGAGTTCGGGCATAGCGTGTGCGTTCGCACACAAGAAGGTCAAAGGCCGGGAACCCATATTTATTTTAACTATATATGACCATGCAGCTTTGCAGCTCAGATGGATAGAGCGTCTGCCATGTAAGCAGGAGATCCCGGGTTCGAGTCCCGGTCGGGGCACACATTTTCAACATGTCCCCAACGAAGTGTATCAACGCCTGCTTGCAGCTAGGGTGTTCATTTAATTATCATTTCAATTCTAGCAAAGCTGCATGGTCATATATAGTTAAAATAGATTACGTAATGAGTAGCTGGAAGGTGTAGCTACCGGTTGCAAATAAAAACATTTTGATTTTCTCAGTACATTCCACTTCTCGACCGACTGGACTTACTTTCGTAGATGAAAATGCAGATTACTGTAACAAATGACAGTTAGTGTTCTTCTTCCTATGTGTTCCGGAGTATTACACCTCTGTCATCAGGCGGATTTATTTCAGTTAATAAGGTATAAATGATTAGCAGTGAACGGTAATTCTCACGCTCAGACGCCACATCGTGACTGCTTGCATAGTAGCGGCGCAAAAATGTCACCGATAAAATTTCGTCGCTGGAATAATGTCGGTAGAAAGTAAACGTCAGTGACATGCAGTTTGGGAACAGGGTAATCAAATGTATGTCATTTACCCTTATTCAGTACTCGTGATTCGCTTCCCACACACTCACACATTTTCAACATGTCCCCAACGAAGTGTATCAACGCCTGCTTGCAGCTAGGGTGTTCATTTAATTATCATTTCAATTCTAGCAAAGCTGCATGGTCATATATAGTTAAAATAGATTACGTAATGAGTAGCTGGAAGGTGTAGCTACCGGTTGCAAATAAAAACATTTTGATTTTCTCAGTACATTCCACTTCTCGACCGACTGGACTTACTTTCGTAGATGAAAATGCAGATTACTGTAACAAATGACAGTTAGTGTTCTTCTTCCTATGTGTTCCGGAGTATTACACCTCTGTCATCAGGCGGATTTATTTCAGTTAATAAGGTATAAATGATTAGCAGTGAACGGTAATTCTCACGCTCAGACGCCACATCGTGACTGCTTGCATAGTAGCGGCGCAAAAATGTCACCGATAAAATTTCGTCGCTGGAATAATGTCGGTAGAAAGTAAACGTCAGTGACATGCAGTTTGGGAACAGGGTAATCAAATGTATGTCATTTACCCTTATTCAGTACTCGTGATTCGCTTCCCACACACTGCACTATGTAGAGCTTTGTGTCAGAAATCTATAGCTCGTGAGTTCTGTTCCGGATCTCCGTGTAAGCTTCTGAAATTTTCTGTTTTTTCGCTTCCTGATAATTCGGTAGTACACGTTGTTTCTGAAACTTAACATGTCCTTCAACTACGGTCTCTCTAACGTTCACCATAAAGATTATTATTCGGGTATGTCAAAAACAGCTTTGCCGATTATTAATCATTTAAACACAATACTGGGTCTCGGTGGCTCAGAGTGGGAACGCCAGACTACAGACCCCCAGGTAAAACCAAGAATTTTTAGCTGTCACCTTTCGTTCACCTCTGGCAACTTTCGTTGATGTAAAAAACACTGACTTGGACCATCGGTCGGATTCCACGTCAAACTGTGGGACTCTCTATAACTGGTTGGGTGAGTCACTTCACAGATCACATAAAGACAATAGAATAGCAAGACAACAATCTGCACGAACAGTTCGACGACGTTTGCAGCAGCATGGAGTATCATCTCGGAGACCATGGCTGCGGTTACCTTTGACGCTGCATCACAGACAGGAGCGCCTGAGATGGCGTACTCAACGACGAACCTGGGTGCACGAATGGCAAAACATCATTTTTTCGGATGAATCCAGATTCTGTTTACAGCATCTTGATCTCGGTGAACGCACATTGGAAGCGAGTATTCGTCATCGCCAAACTGGCGTATCACTCGGCGTGATGGTATGGGGTGCCATTGGTTACACGTCTCGGTCACCTCTTGTTCGCATTGACGGCTGTTTAAACAGTGGACTTACATTTCAGATGTGTTACGACCCGTGGCTCTACCCTTCATTCGATCCCTGCGAAACCCTACATTTCAGCAGGATAATACACGACCGCATGTTGCAGGTCCTGTACGGGCCTTTCTGGATACAGAAAATGTTCGACTGCTGCCCTGGCCAGCACATTCTCCAGATCTCTCACCAAATGAAAACGTCTGGTCAATGGTGGCCGAGCAACTGGCTCGTCACAATACACCAGTCACTACTCTTGATGAAATGTGATGTTGTGTTGAAGCTGCATGGGCAGGTCATGGAACAGAACCTCCAAAACCAATACGTTTCCCTGGAAAGACACTACTTAAACACAGTCGCACATAGCCGAGAGCTGCACGTTACTAATACGCTCGTGTTGATTGGTTGCAGTATGTAACAATAAAGAAAGAGTTACATGCGACCTGTATGCGGCTTCTCTACAGTTTTAATTTTTAACGGTCGCTGTTCATCTGCGAGCAAATGCCTGCGCTCCATAAACAGAATAAACGTTTGAAGACAAAATACAACTCTAAAAGTGGAATTGATAAAAACGATTGTACGTGTAAGTGTTAAAAAAATTGCACAGTTGTTTAATAAGACTTGCTGCATATGATGTATAGTGATTAAGGAACCAGATACCAGATACGAGATCGCGCAGTCTCAAATCAGAAAATTAAAAAAAAATTAATAAATAAATAAAAATTTGTACCTATACACTGAGGCAATGCCTTGTGTTCGCCTTTTTCCCGCAATAAATACATAAATAAATAAATAGAAAAGTAAAAAAGAAGGATCCCCTGGCGTAACTGAGCAGCGTAGTGACGGGTACCGAATGAAGATACTTCATTTACATTTGGTTACATGTTGCTCAATTTCTTCCCTTTGACCTCGATTTTTTACTGAAAAGGCGCACGGCTCAAAGTTTTGTTACAAATATTTACGTACTGGTTTATCCACCGAATCACTCGGTGTTGTCCGAATTATCTAATTTTGGTCAGACTTAGTGGGCAACTTCCAGAAACTGAACTAAGCACAGATTTTGTACTCAAATGGTTCAAATGGCTCTGAGCACTATGGGACTTAACTACTGTGGTCATTAGTCCCCTAGAACTTAGAACTACTTAAACCTAACTAACCTAAGGACATCACACACAGCCACGCCCGAGGCAGGATTCGAACCTGCGACCGTAGCAGTCGCGCGGTTCCGGACTGCGCGCCTAGAACCGCAAGACCACCGCGGCCGGCGATTGTGTACTAATCTCCGGTTTTTCTTATTTTTCCTTGACTTTATCCCATATCTTCATCTGGTCGACATGCTGATTACTTGATTTGGCAATATTAGTGACAGAGCGTGGCCGAATGGCCTTCTTGCCTTGTCCTCCTTCCCTTATCTATCTTCCATCACTCTCTCCCCTCGCCCCGAGACGGAACGTGTGCGCCGCAACTGTCTGCGTAGAGTAATAGCATGTGATAGCTTGCGAACGTAGTGCTAAATGTTTGCGTAACCTGTAATTGTGGCGGTATGCGGGATACCGACTAAAACCATATCTAGGTTTCCCGGAAAGCAATCCTCGTCAAACCCACGGGCGGATTAAGTCCGGGGCCATACGTAAACCTGAATCCCGGTAATGGTGTGGTAACGCTTGCAGTTATCGAGGCGGTTTCCTACTGATCTCTGTTTAATTTGGAATTTAAAAAATCCGGTATTCACATGCGCAGATTTTGGTTACTTTTGTATTTAATGGTCAACTTCCACAAACCCACCTGAGCACAAATCGACACATAAATCACTGCCTAATTCGGGTTGTAGAGTAAATACAACGGTGAAGCTGGCTGGGACCACTGAAAGGTTGCCCATAAACAGATGTACATACAGCTCGTCTACGCCTAATTAACTGGAAAAAGAAATAATCCTACTAAAAACGTTGAGGGTTGTTAGTAAATGTCAGTCGTTTCACTAATTCGTATTTTCAACTGGTATCCGAGATAATGAAACGAGTTAAGCGAAGAGATGATGCTGCGCGTGCTGGAACTGGAGAACATCCCTAACTACGTGCGGAACAGTTGCCAGGGCAGCTAAGTCGCTTGCCAAATAAAGCCAGTATGGACCCGTCGACGACCTGATGAGAGTGAGGCTGGAGTAGAGTTAACGCGATGAACGTTTCCAGCTTTCCAGCATATATGAACAAAAGACAAAAAAGAGGTAAAAAGCGCGAAAAAACACACGCTGCGTTGCGCTAGCGGCACGAGCCGGGACTGAATATTAATTTCCTCCCTCCCCCTCACCGCCGCTCCCCTCCAGAGTAAACAAAGCGTCGGCGCGCGGAATTCTACTGCACCTGCCGACACAGGACCTCAATCTGGACTGGAGTGAGGAGCGACCGGGGCCGATATTAGGTTTGTTTTCCGCAAATGCCCCGCTGGCTGCTTTAATTGCTTTCCACGAGATATCGCACGCACGTACCACGCGTAAAACAACAATGCTGGGTAGGCTGGCCAGGGGCAAGTGGGGAAGGGGGGCAATATTTTCGTTTCCACCCCACGTTTACGCTCTTTCCATCGGAATTTGAACCGAGTTAGTTTGTGGCAAAATACCGCAGTAGGCTAAATATTGTCCGACACTCCGCCCCCCCCCCCCCTCACCCCATCTCACCATCTCACCACTGAGAGGAAAACCAAAAACGTCAACCGCGTCGCTGTTTACTGGGAAAACCTTGACATTAATGGCTGGATTAAAGGATTATAAGGCAAGTAGTTTGATAACAAACTGGAAATGGTTTCCTACACAGATTCTATTAATCGTGCTGTAGTCGCGTGAATTTCTGATACATTATCGGTCGGGTGGGTGACCGTTGTCACCCACCATTTTCAATCTTATTTTAACAACAATGATATAAAATGGAATATATACATCCATAATGATGTCGGCTTCACTTAATTACTCAGTTCAAAAAGAGAACGCGCTACATGTATTATAATATCCACGCATAACCTATTTTATTGTCGGTTACACTGAACCGCCAAAGAAACTGATACAGGCGTGCGTATTAAAATGCAAAGATATGTAAACAGGCAGAACATGGTGCTGCGGTCGGCAACGCCTATAAGACAAGTGTCTGGTGCAGTTTTTAGAGCGGTTACTGCTGCTACAATGGCACGTTATCAAGATCTAAGTGAGTTTGAACGTGACGTTATAGTGATGGGACACAGCCTCTCTGAGGTAGCGAAGAAGTGGGGATTTATCCGGACGACCATTTCACGAGTGTACCGTGAGTATCAGGAATCCGGTAAAACATCCAGTCTCTGACATCACTGCTGCTGGAAACAGATTCCGCAAGAACCAACGACGACTGAAGAGAATCGTTCAACGTCACAGAAGTGCAGCTCTTAATGCTGGGCCAACAACAAGTGTCAGCGTGCGAAACATTCAACGAAACATCATCGATATGGGCTCTCGGAGCAGAAGACCCACTCATATAGATGACAGCACGACACCAAGCTTTACGCCTCTCCTGGACCCGTCAACACTCGTGTTGGACTACTGATGACTGGAGACAAGTTACCTCATCGGACGAGTCTCCTTTCAAATTGTACTGAGCGGATGGACGTGTACGAGTATGGAGACAACGGACCCTGCATATTAGCAGGGAACTGTTCAAGCTGGTGGACGCTCTGTAACGGTGTGGGCGTGAGTAGTTGGAGTGATATGGGACTCACGTATAGACACGACTCAGACAGGTAACATGTACGTAGGAAACCTGTCTGACCACTTTCATCCATTCATGTACATTTTCGATGGACTTGGGCAATTCCAGCAGGGCGATGCGACATCCTGTACGTCCAGAATTTCTACAGCGTGTCTGCAGGAACACTCTTCTGAGTTCGAACACTACCGTTGGCCACCAAACTCCCCAGACATGAACATTATTGAGCATATCTGGAATGCCTTGCAACGTTCTGTTCAGAAGAGGTCTCCAACTCTTCGCTCGTACGGATTTATGCACAGTCCTGCAGGATTGATGGTGTGAGTTCCCTCCAGCACTGCTTCAAACATTAGTCGAGCCCATGCCACGTCGTGCTGCGGCAGTTCTGCGTCCTGTGGGGGGAGAGGGGGGAGGTGTGCTACACGATATTAGACAGGTGCACCTGTTTCTTTGGCTCTTCGGTTATGAACTTATACTGCAGTGGTTTGTGAACCATACACTGCACTACCAGTGTATGAGCCTCACTAACACAACAGTTAAACCAAGATTTCCAAAATCACTTTTTGACAGATTATTATTTCAGCGCGCAGTATACAAACAGTTGACACAACGTACTTTCAAATGATAAGGGCAGGTCCATTTATCACGCCTAACACAGCACTTTTTGCTTGATTTGTCCCGTGCTCTGCCATACTCGTAGCATTTTTGTCCTTTTTCTTTTCTTTCCTCTTGTGGCTTGTTTACGATCTCCTCTATTCCACGCAGTGTGAGTAGACACCTCCCGATCTCTGTGCTAGACATGTAAGTTCCCAAGCAAATCGGTTAAGAAAGTAATTCTTTTCACTGCTTCATCTTAATTTGTATTGAATTATCATAAAGCGAAAAAAGTGGCTCAACTAAAACATTCATATTTCTTTACGTACTACACGAATATGTAATAAAAATGGGGGTTCCTATTTTAAAAAACGCAGTTGATATCCGTTTGACCTATGGCAGCGCCATTTAGCGGGCCAGCCATAGCGCTATCTGGTTTCCCCCCTCAAGCTAGACGAGTTTCGTTCTTTTTAGTTTTTTCGTTTGATGCTAATTTCGTGAGATATTTGGCTCACTCACTATCAATGGACCACCCTGTATAATAACTTATTATGGAAATTTACCAATAAAACATTGCTTTAGAATAAACTGATGGGGCCTTTTTTAAGGTTGAACACCCTGTATATGATTAATTTTGAATAAACTTGAGAAAACATTCTTTCTTAGTAGGCACTATACATTGAGTACATTATATTCACGGCATAGGCCTTCTTTAGCGGCTCATAACTGAGTGCACAACTGGCTGTGACGCCACCGCTGCTCCTTCGGACGACATACAGAGCGGTGGGCTGCGTGTCTGAGAAGGGGTGGTGGCTGGGCGGACCCCCCACTTGTTTCCCGACAATGTGCGGCAGGTGTCTGCGTCGCGCCAGGGACCTGTCGCTGCGTCGTCAACACCCGCAGGTCTGGCCAGAAGGCGCCGGCTGCTAATTCAATCGTAGAACAATGGCCCGGCAGAGCCTCGTCATTTGGGGAGCACGCAGTCGCCGGCGCCCATTAAGTGCCAGCTCGGCTCTGCCCTCGGGCTGCAGCAAATGACAATAATAACAACACGAACCTGGGGCTGGGACTCTGGGACAGCGGTTCTGGGAGATTTACCGGGCTCGGAGCAGCAAGAAGCGGTGCGACCGCCAGTGGAAATGACAGGGAAGGGCAAATTAGAGAAAAATCCCGCCCAGCACTGGGGGTAGTCTGTGGATGCGTTGGCAGACGAGCAGCAGGAGCCACGCAGGTGCTCCGTAACTGTTGTAGAGAACAGCGCAATGTTGAAGGTATCGCGGTACCATCGACAACGGTAGAAATCTCATCCAGTTTCAGCTATTCCTATCAGAGGTGAGCACACATTCCGCTTTTAACCCGCCCGTGTTTGCCCGTTGGCCAGACAGTCAAGCTGACGCACCATGTCAGCCGTAAGGGCAGACTGCTTTATTCCCATCCAAGTCAAGGTACGCCCAACCCAACTAATCTGATGGTACCTTGACCCCTACCCGTCTATCCGCTGCGCTACGCTACGTAGCAGTTCATTGTATACAAGTTTTATGTAGTGTTATGAGTAGCATTGGGATGTTTCTACCCGAGTATCGCAAGATGAGGACCAGTATACTATGTATATTCCTTTTTGGTCATTGTAGCCCGCAAAATTGTAGATTTTATTTCTTCTTTTCTCCTTTTCGGCGTATTTCGGGCTTGTTTGCTTACTTCGATGTGAACGACTTTCTCTGCAGCTTCACCCTCTTGCGACTAGTACTGGCTGTTCCTAATTCGGACCATCATCAGGTCACCTCTTATACATGTTTTCTGTAGTAAGTGGAATCATCTCGTAATATCGGGATCCTCTGCACACAAGAACCTGAAGATGACGATTATACAGCAACGCCAACTAAAGCAAGGTTTTGGTAGTCTATTTCAGACATATATGAATCCAGTTATAACAATTTTAGTTATTTTTTTCCAGGATGTATATTTAGGTTCGCTGAATTGATTCTAAGTGGTCAAAACAATTCATTCTAAATTCCTTAAATGCATTTTAGTGAACACGAAGTTCCTTTTTCATCTTACATTAATGTAAGAAGTACGTGTCTGAAAGAAGAAGCTTTCCTTTCGTACTAAGCTTCGTCGCAGTACATTACATACCGGCAGAATTTGGTTTTTTATATCTACTGAGCCAACTATTTATTTACAGATCGTACAAAATAGATACGTGTTTCAATGTTTTACTGCCTTCATAGTAGTCACCAGCTTTGTGTATAACCCGTTTCCAGCGATGTGGAAGTCGTAGCATACTCTTAGCAGTGCAAGTTGCGTTGACAGTTCGAGCGGCGCGGTCTATTGCCCGACGAATTTGTAGCAGTTCTAAAGCGAATGCTGTGAAGCGTTTCCTTCAGTTTAGAAATCGAGTTGAACTCACGACGGCTTAAGTCAGGGGAGTGCAGTAGGTGGTATAGCACTTAGCAGCCCCATCAGTCAAACAAATCAGTAACGGCTTGCACTGTACGTGCTTGAGCAATTTCAAGAAAAATGATGTTCAGGTCCTGCAGAAAGTATCACCACTTCTGTTTCTAGCTTAGAGTCAGAATCTCTTCTCTCATAGCTCTAATAGTATGCATTTAAAACCCACGTTTATTAGACGTTTTACTTAGAAATATCATTACTGTCATATCTCTGAATACTGACCATTCCTCCAAAGACATCTTGTTTGTAGAATGACAATACATTACACTCACGAATGTCTCACTCGAATTAACATTTTCGGGATGGGAATTGCGTTGATCTTTGATTACCACATAATGTCATAAAGACACCGTTATGGATCTTGGGTGTTTTGAATCAGATCATACATATCCCTCTGCATAAATGGCGTGGAATGTGACACGAGTTCAAAGTTTCAACGACAGGTCTGTGACACAAGAACTGTTCGTCGTAGGTCAGCGCAAGGTCACTAAAGAGTAGCCACTTCACAGCAGAATAGATGTCTAGTTCTCTTATACACTGCAAAAGACATGGATTTCGATTCCCCTTTGTTGAAGACAATTTGAACTGTAACCTATGCACTGGAACGTTTTAAAGTTGGAGTATTATCCGTGCTTCACGCAACTTCATTTGTCATCTTTAATCAGAAAAATACCCAAACAAATGTGGCGGAGAGTATTCCGGGTTTGTTTAACTTTGATTAAAATGACAATTGAGATCGCAATTACATTTGTTTGTTATAACCAGTTTCGGCTTACGTTAAAGCATCCTCAAATTTTTTGGGTCCCCTATGGCTGTTGCTGGCGGATCCTCGGTTTCTCACGTGATACCACGATCGTCCACTGTCATAATAAATAAACACGGTCAACACAAACAAATGTAATTGCGATCTCGACTGCTGTTAAAATCAAAGTTACTACTACTGCGCTCCAAGGGCAATGTTGCCTAAATTTATTGTTTAATTAACGATGGATATTTCCAGTCACGCATTACAGATCGAGATGAAACGATAATATGAAGTCATCGTGGGATTGCTTTTTATAGAGATACGTAGAAACTGAATCTTTATATCATCATGGTAAGTATTATTAAACTTTACAGACTATTCGCTGTAAAATGAACTATAATGAGAATGTTCGTTCTATGCTCTCGCGTCAATACACTGTCTTTATGCCAAACATTTCGCACAGTGTTGAAATATATTCTACGTGGGCATTCTAGAGGTTTTCCTCCAATGGAAGAGCTGTCAATCTATTGACGTCCTATTTGGTGGTGCTCCAATCACACAACCTATATACTGTTATACACCGAAGAGCCAAAGAAACTGCTATACTTGCCTAATATCGTGTAGGACCCCCGAGAGCACGCAGAGCTGCCGCAGCACGACGTAGCATGGGTTCGACTCATGTATGAATTAGTGCTGGAGGGAACTGACACCATCAATCCTGCAATGATGTCCATAAATCCGTAAGAGTAAGAGGGAGTGGAGATCTCTTCTGAACATCACGTTGCAAGGCATTCCAGATATTATCAATAATATTCATTTCTAGGGTTTGGTGGACAGCGGAAGTGTTTCAACTCGCACGAGTGTTCCTGGAGCCACTCTGTAGCAATTCTGGACGTGTAGAGTGTCACATTGTCCTGCTGGAATTGCCCAAGTCAGTCGGAATGCACAATAGACATGAATTGATGCAAGTGATCAGACAGAAGCCGGCCGCGGTGGTCTCGCGGTTCTAGGCGCGCAGTCCGGAACCGTGCGACTGCTACGGTCGCAGGTTCGAATCCTGCCTCGGGCATGGATGTGTGTGATGTCCTTAGGTTAGTTAGGTTTAAGTAGTTCTAAGTTCTAGGGGACTAATGACCACAGCAGTTGAGTCCCATAGTACTCAGAGCCATTTGCACCATCAGACAGAATGCTTAAGTACTTGTGATTTGTCAGAGTCATATCTAGACGTATCAGGGGTCCCATTTCACTCTCGCGCAAGCCCCACACCAGTACAGGACCTCCACTAGCTTGAACAGTCCCCTGTTGACATGCAGGGTCCATGGATTCATGAGGTTGTGTCCATCCCCATACACGTCCATCCACTCGATACAATCTGAAACGAAACTCGTCCGATCAGGCAACATGATTCCAGTCATCAACAGTCGTATGTCGGTGCTGACGGATCCAGGAGAGGCGTAAAGCCTTGTGTCGTGCTGTCATCAAGGGTACATGAGTGGGCCTTCGGCTCCGAAAGCCCATAACGATGATGTTTCGTTGAATGGTTCGCACGCTGACACTTGTTGGTGGCCCAGCAGTGAAATCTGCAGCAATTTGCTGAACTTTTGCAATTCTGTCACGCTGAACGATTCTCCTCAGTCGTCGTTGGTACCGTTCTTGCAGGATCTTTCTCGGAGATTTGATGTTTTACCGAATTCCTGATATTCACGGCACACTCGTGAAATGGTAGTACGGAAAAATCCCCACCTCATCGCTACGTCGGAGATGCTGTGTCCTATCGCTCGTGCGTCGACTGGAACACCACGTTCAAACACTTAAAATCTTGACAATCTGCCATTGTAGCAGCAGTAACCGATCTAACAACTGCGCCAGACACTTGTTGTCTTATTTAGGAGTTGCCGACAGCAGGGCCGTATTCTGCCCGTTTACATATCTCTGTGTTTGAATACGCATACCTATACCATCTTCTTTGGAGATTCAGTGGCCGTTGCCTGTAATTTTTACTGCCATGTATGATTTTATGCATAAATTATACACTTTATCAGTCATTACTATTTCGCTTAAGATTTTGAGCTCAAAATTCACTTAATTTCCTAGGAAGTGTATTGCTTTTAAAAATAATAGGGTATCTGTTAGTATTTGAATTCGTGATTACATTTCTTCTTAAATGGAGTTGTTAATGTTTAACACGGTACCAAACATGCAGTACATTTACTTTAGACGTGGCAAGGGTATTATCGACCATACGCCTGCTCTACGAGCCTCTTCCATTTCTTTCTGTCGAGTGTATTGTTTGTCCATTCGGTACTGATGTTCGTCCAAGCTGTGCTCTCCCAGACATTATCTCACCACCTAATTCTGGGTCTTCCTCTCTTTCCACCTATTGTCCTGCCGAATGCCATTGTACGTATATTTTCTGTTATTTTTGCGATATGGCCTTCCCAGTTCTATCTTCTCTTCTTCAGCACTTCGACGAAGTTAATGTAATTGTACAGCTCTCGTCACTCTTTATATTTTCTTACTTTTCATTCCACGCTATTTTCATCATTTATTGTTTAAATGTAACGGACTTTGTAAAACATTATTATTTTCTGAGTTGAGGTAAAACGAAGTTTACCTGTAAATGACTGAAGAAATGTTCCTTCCGTGGGATTTAGTAATTGTAAGAGCTTTTAATTCATATTCATTGCCAGCTATTAGAGCATTTCTGAGTTGAGGTAAAACGAAGTTTACCTGTAACTGACTGAAGAAATGTCCCTTCCGTGGGATTTAGTAATTGTAAGAGCTTTTAATTCACATTCATTGCCAGCTATTAGAGCAATACCGGCAGCGTATTGAAGCATATAACTCTCCCTCTTTTCTCTCGCTCTTTTCAGCGGTGTCCGTTTTTGAGATAATGTTATTTTTTATACAGAAAA
Source organism: Schistocerca nitens (assembly GCF_023898315.1). NCBI lineage: Eukaryota > Metazoa > Arthropoda > Insecta > Orthoptera > Acrididae > Schistocerca > Schistocerca nitens. The sequence continues at coordinate 1,228,383,434 of NC_064614.1, forward strand.
GGCATGCTAGGAGAAAGACGCTTAGTAGCTAAGTTATGCCACATACTCACCGGTGATGATGCGGACGACACCGTAAAAATAGTTTAATATTGCTCGTTCCACCAACACGAATCTCCAAGATCACTTTCACTTTTATCCCCACAAAAGCAGAATATTTTACCAGAAGTGACGCGTTTGTGCACCGAGTGTCAGCCCGTAACGTCACGCCAAGTGTTCGGTCAGTGCGACGATAACGAATGACGACCAGTAAACATTCCTTCACCCGGTACCCGCCACACCTGGATATGTCCATCATGATGCTGTACGCAAAACTGGGACTGAAAGTCACACCATCCTTCGGCTCGTGGCATGGCAATATCTCTTGAGAAGTTAAAGAAAGAATAGGCCGTCTCGATTGCAAAATGGTTCTATATATTTATTCAATTTGTGACGCATTTCACTCTCACAAAAGCTTCATCAGACATCTGGGGGCGAAAAAAGTTGCCTCAGTACAAATTTTGAGCCAGGCATCAGCTGTAAAGCTACATTGTCAGTTAAATAAAGCTCCTGAGGAATCTGTACTTGAGTTTTGAAAAGAGCAAAATCAATAACACACTCATCAAGTAAAATACTCGAGAACCACTGATAAGTTTGCAGAGAGTCACCAAAACTGGCACGTCATCCAATAATATTTACAGTACACATCCACTGGCTAAAATCTCTCGTGGACTACAGACAAGAGTGCTGAGCATCACGTAGTCACCAAAAATGTCACATCATCCAATAGAGTAGACAGTATACATTCATATACGGACCTAGTGGGGCAACAAGCACGCCACTCCAAGTTGCATTGTCGCTAAATTTATTCAAGATGGCGGTCCAAGATGACGGCGATAGATGTAGCAACATCGCAATGACGTCATGGGAGGAATCTTAAATTTTGGCGGAAAATAGGTTGATTCTACCACCACTAACCTAACCCCTTATCCTTCTCCATCGCCTACACCCTCCCCACCTCACTGACCCTACGCAAGAAAATGTCGGGAAGTTTAAATCATAGCAGGAAAAAAGGTCACTTGCGCTACCTCCACTAACCCAAGAAAATGGCGGGAATATAGGTCTCTAGGGCTACCTCGCCTAACCTAAGTCATCCAACCAACACCTCTTCCTCGAAATTGGCTGGAAAAGGACAAAGGCTGTGCTAGGCTGCTGGATAGGATAGATTAAATCTTTATTTTGCATGCAGTGTTTATTTAAACAATTTGAGTTGTCCTAGGCAGTAGCTCCATCCAGTGTGCTCACCATTAAGTCCAGAATCCAGCTGAACTAGTACACAGTACTGCCACCAGAGGGTGCTGTCATCCCATGGCGGTCTGGGGAGAAATGGCAGGAAAAGGACTTAATCTGTTCTGGGCTTCTGGAGAGAGGAGGGAGTGTACTTTATTTATTTTGGAACAATTTATTTAGGGACTGATTTCACATAGTTTATTTATTACAATGATACGAAACATTCACCCTGACATTAATAGCGTCGCAGTAAATAGCCTACAGACGTGAAAACTACTCGTAAATCACCAAAATAGTGTAGTACACTGATGTACAGACATGCGAACAACTCGCAAATTTTAAAAGTAGTGCATGTAAAAAGCTCTGAAAACACTCTCACTAATTATAAACTGTCGAAATAATACACTGCACAGCCTATGAGGCTTGTTCACAGAGTAATGCAGTACACTGATGCAACAGACGCATTCACTGTGCATAAAACTGGCGAAATAATGCGTGTATACACTCTGCAAACATGCTCACAACGCTTAAACAGCTGAAATAAAGCAGTGCACAAACAATTATCGCATATAAAAACGCTTTCGAACTATCATTAAGAAAGTCAACTGTGATGTATCAAGAGGCCCCTAGGCACAAGGGCCAGGGCAGTGTGAGCACGTCCGTTCAGCCTCCACCTGCACATGTGTTCACCTAATCACCATTGCTGGTGCGATGATGCATAGCCTATGTACCTGCGGTCAAGCAAAGACCTAACTGCTGAGCGACTCACAATCACAAGTGCAGCTGCAAGATTCTCAATTATATACTGACGTCACATGTCTAAGCAAGAGCCTAGTATCCCTGTGGACATATTATAGAAATCTTTTGCAATGTTTCCCAGGATAGAACAGGATCCATTGTTCCTAGCGAACCTAATGGGACATGCGAGATGCATGTAGCCATGCACTTGTTTACTGTGGCTGACACATAGCTTTAAGAGGTGTGGGTCCAGCAGAGGCCTAACTGCCAAGCAAGAGATGTCTGTGTAGCGACTCTTTTGCAATATTTTCAGAATCTGTTAACGAAATTAGCTCGGAATAACACCGAATGCATTTCTTCTGATGGTGCTAACAAGACATCCTGTGTTACTATTCGTGGAAATCGTTACATCCTGCTTTCAACAAGCATCTCTGAAATGGTAAATGTTCTCACTAGTGTGTAGAGGCTCCTATGCCTTGAATGGAGTATTCTGATTGGCTATTACTGAATATTCCCGACAAACTGCTGCTGCTGCCGGTGCGGGACCACTGTCCACCATCTCTTTCTGCAGACGAGACTTTCAGCAGTACAACTGTTTTGTACAGATCGTCACATTAAACCCCGCAAAAGTGGTCTACAGATCGTCAAATATGGAAAGACACTTTCTCAATTTCGCTGCTCTGCCACTGAGAGCGGAAGCTTGAATATTACAGTGTGAAACCAATCGCCAATCCGGCAGTATATCACTGTGTCGATGTAGTAAATACACAATTCGTATCCTGGGCCATACAAAAACGCTATGTAGCTATCGACTGCCAGACACTCGTACATATACTCTGAAGACAGACAGCATAAGCACATGCACTGCATATACTCCTCACAGCACTAGATATTTCCCATAAGGTGTGGTGGTCATCCACCATAGCTGATGGTCACAAGTTCTTAACATCTGGCGCGTTTTAAAACAGTTATGTTTCCTTTTCAAAGACTCTGTGGTATCACTCACAAGAAAAACTTATATGTCCACCCATCATTGACTTTCAGTCATTATTGTTTCGTATCGCCAGTAATCAGTTACTGCCAAAGTTTTATACTTTGTAGCAGGGGATGTAATTAGGTTCGCCTTGAGCATCAGGCTGATAAGATAAGGGTGTGTGTGTTCCAACATCTGCAAAGAAAATGACTATGGCCAATCGTGAGCAAGGTATGGATATCACGTAGAATATTGTGATAGCAAAGGGTAGAGTACGTCAAGTCCTAAGAATAGTACAGATATTTCAATTATCTGAGCCACAGCCGTCAGCAGGGTGTAGTAACGATGCATCACTCATCGAATGTCGTGCAATTGAGACCACAATCGTAATATTTAATTGTAAGTACAGTGATAAAATACATACGATGCCGGTTTCCTAGGACGATTCCATCTGGGGATGGGTAGGACGCGGCGTCGGTGGTTTGTGGCGAGAATGATTCACGTTTCTGGCTAACGACAGGAGCTGTCCAAATGAAAAGACCTGTTGGGATGTAGAAATGTACCTGACCTAACGGTGTAGTCCTCTAGACAGCCGAATGGCGAACTAGGGTTCCGATGTGTTGGACAGTCTTCGTGGTCACGTGTGTTCCCCATGGAAATTTGAGAAGATTTAATATGGACCTGTGTTTGCACTAGACCATTATTCCCTCACCTCAAAATTGTCCGGTTGACTGCTTCTGCAAATTTCCCGTCTTTATTTGGTTGAGATGATATCGATTGTGGCGTGTGCTGTGTGCACCTAGCAGGTGAACGTCGGGTGGAAGACACTTTTGCTGTTTCTGTAGACGTGAGGGACACGTTAGTTATTTTTGTAAATTATATGGATGATTTGTGATCTGTTATATCACCAGCGTCGGTATTCGCAAGTGGAAATATCAGTTTCCTATAGTTTTTTTCAAGTTTTCACATAAAGGTATTTGCAGACGAGAAAAGTTGCTAGTTACTCAGTGGTTTACAGCACGCTCCAGCTCGCTGAAGTTTCTGGTTTCTAGAGAAATAATTTCCAGTCCATATCTTCGGAATCATACTGTGCAAACGATACTGCTATGGAAGAGATATTACTATGTGCTTGATTTCGAGAAATATCACAAAAATAGTATGATATTCTCGCAAACCATGTGAAATTACATATGTTCTTGTAATTCCAGAGTCTGGAGATGAGTGTAGAAAGCAGGCAAGCAGATTGGGGCCAGAAACAGTAACGCCTTTGTACTGAGAGTAACCGATGCAGACAGCAGTTCAGAGAGTGACTTTGGTCCGCTGAGGGCGCTCTGGTCACACGTTTGGCCAGTTTGTGTGTGGAAGTGGATGACTATGACGGTCAACTGCATTGGATGACTGCCCCACCTCGCGGGAAATGCTAGTGCGACAAGGAGTATGTACGGTGCATGTGCGTATGCTGTCTGTCATCGCGGTATATGTACGAGAGTCTGGCGGTTGACAGTTATATGCATGATGCAGAAGGGGCGATTTTGTATGGTGCAGGATACAAATTGTATGGTACCTGGTGATATACTGCCGAGTTGGAGATCGTTTTCACACTGTAATATTCAAATCTTCGTCCACAGTGACAAAACAGTGTAATTGAGCAAGTGTCTTTCCGCATTTGACATTCTGTAGACCACTTTTGCAGGGTTTAACTGTCAGCACGATATGGCAATCTGCAGAAAATAGTTTTGTCAACAGCACGTGATCTAGTGGCTAGCGTTGCTGCCTTTCGATCATGGAGTCCTGGGTTCGATTCCTGCCTGGGTAGGGGATTTTTATCTGCCTGGGGACTGGGTGTTTTTGTTGTCCTTATCATTTCATCATCATCATCATCATTCGTAACAATGGTTATACTGGTCTGCGTGGAAAAAAAATGGGCTGTGTGAAAACTGGGACTTTGTACGGGCCCTGATGACCCTGTAGTTGAGCGCCCCACAAACCAAACATTATCCTCATCATCATCACAAAATAATTTTACTGTTGGAAGTCTCGTCTGCAGAAAAAGATGTCGAACAGTGCTCCCGCACTGGCAACAGCATCAGTTTGGGGGGTAAATTAAGAGCCAATCAGAATGCTCCATTTTTTCAGGAGACATCCTCTGTGCTGGGATGTACAGGGTGTTTCAAAAATGACCGGTATATTTGAAACGGCAATACTAACTAAACGAGCAGCGATAGAAATACACCGTTTGTTGCAATATACTTGGGACAACAGTACATTTTCAGGCGGACAAACTTTCGAAATTACAGTAGTTACAATTTTCAACAACAGATGGCGCTGCAAGTGATGTGAAAGATATAGAAGACAATGCAGTCTGTGGGTGCGCCATTCTGTACGTCGTCTTTCTGCTGTAAGCATGTGCTGTTCACAACGTGCAAGTGTGCTGTAGACAACATGGTTTATTCCTTAGAACAGAGGATTTTTCTGGTGTTGGAATTCCACCGCCTGGAACACAGTGTTGTTGCAACAAGACGAAGTTTTCAACGGAGGTTTAATGTAACCAAAGGACCGAAAAGCGATACAATAAAGGGTCTGTTTGAAAAATTTCAACGGACTGGGAACGTGACGGATGAACGTGCTGGAAAGGTAGGGCGACCGCGTACGGCAACCACAGAGGGCAACGCGCAGCTAGTGCAGCAGGTGATCCAACAGCGGCCTCGGGTTTCCGTTCGCCGTGTTGCAGCTGCGGTCCAAATGACGCCAACGTCCACGTATCGTCTCATGCGCCAGAGTTTACACCTCTATCCATACAAAATTCAAACGCGGCAACCCCTCAGCGCCGCTACCATTGCTACACGAGAGACATTCGCTAACGATATAGTGCACAGGATTGATGACGGCGATATGCATGTGGGCAGCATTTGGTTTACTGACGAAGCTTATTTTTACCTGGACGGCTTCGTCAATAAACAGAACTGGCGCATATGGGGAACCGAAAAGCCACATGTTGCAGTCCCATCGTCCCTGCGTCCTCAAAAAGTACTGGTCTGGGCCGCCATTTCTTCCAAAGGAATCATTGGCCCATTTTTAAGATCCGAAACGATTACTGCATCACGCTATCTGGACATTCTTCGTGAATTTGTGGCGGTACAAACTGCCCTAGACGACACTGCGAACACCTCGTGGTTTATGCAAGATGGTGCCCGGCCACATGGCACGGCCGACGTCTTTAATTTCCTGAATGAATATTTCGATGATCGTGTGATTGCTTTGGGCTATCCGAAACATACAGGAGGCGTCGTGGATTGGCCTCCCTATTCGCCAGACATGAACCCCTGTGACTTCTTTCTGTGGGGACACTTGAAAGACCAGGTGTACCGCCAGAATCCAGAAACAATTGAACAGCTGAAGCAGTACATCTCATCTGCATGTGAAGCCATTCCGCCAGACACGTTGTCTAAGGTTTCGGGTAATTTCATTCAGAGACTACGCCATATTATTGCTACGCATGGTGGATATGTGGAAAATATCGTACTATAGAGTTTCCCAGACAGCAGCGCCATCTGTTGTTGAAAATTGTAACTACTGTAATTTCGAAAGTTTGTCTGCCTGAAAATGTACTGTTGTCCCAAGCATATTGCAACAAACGGTGTATTTCTATCGCTGCTCGTTTAGTTTTTATTGCCGTTTCAAATATACCGGTCATTTTTGAAACACCCTGTATGATCCTCTATATAGCAGTGAGAATGTTTACCACTTTCGAAACGCTTGTTAAAAGCAGGACGTCACGATTTTCAGGAAGGGTAGCATGGGATGTCTCGTTAGCACCGTCAGGAAGAATGCATTCGGTGTTATTCTGAGCTATTTTCGGAAACAGCTCCTGTTCGGGCAGGATTTCCATGCAGACAAGCTGAAACAACACGAAAGCTCCTACAAACAACAACAAAAGCGACCACTAACTATTTCTGAGGATCAGGAAGAATGCATTTGGTGTTATTCTGGACTATTTTCGTTAACAGATTTCTATAGCGCATCCAGAGGGAGACTTGGCTGTTATTTACAACGACATGAAACATCAGTATAGCTCTGACAGCCATTTATCTGTGCCTGTACAAGTGATTCGCTACGCAGACATCTCTTGCTTGACAATTAGGCCTCCGATGGACCCTCACCTCTGAAAGTTATGCTTCAGCCATTGGTAAACACGTATGCAGCTACAAGCATCTCATGTCCCATTAGGATAGCTAGGAACAATGCATTGTTTGCTGTTCTGGGAAGCGTTGCAAAAGATTTCTATAGCGCTTCCAGAGGGAGACTTGGCTCTTATTTACATAGGCAAGTGACATCAGTATAACATTGAGAACCTTTTAGTTGTGCTTTCAATGGTGAGTCGTACGACAATTAGGTCTTTGCTGGACCACAGGTACAGACGCCATGCATCACTGTGCCATCAATGGTGATTAGGTGAACAAGTGCGCAGCTGGAGGCATCTCGGAGGCTGAGACAACATGCTCATACCACCTTGGCCTGTGCGCCTTGGGGCCTCTGTGGGTGACAGTTCGGTGATATGTCGCAGTTTATTTTCTTCATGGCCGGCCACTGTGGACGAGTGGTTCAAGGCGCTTCAGTCCCTGGAAGTTCGCAACATCAACACGAAATCACCCTGTGATTGACAAGATCACAAGTGAAACGCTGGCATGAAAACACTTACACGGACTTTCGCAGTCCGTATATCCGTTTTTTGGCGATAGATGCAGTGGCGAAGAGTGTGTAAGAGCTGCAAATTTCATCTTTTCGCGAGACGGGAACATTCTCGGCCCTATTAAGGTGAGCAGTTGGAACAAGATTCCTGTCGGTGAAGTGCAAGCCCTCTCGCGCAAATCTCTTTTGTAAATAAATCGGTTTCGTGGGTGACACAATGCAACAGGTATTATCAAAATTAAATTCATAGTTTTACTAACAACTTTGTCACTGGATGTGAAACTAAGTCTTTAATTATTATTATTATTATTATTATTATTATTATTATTATTATTATTATTCTTTCTTTTCTCAGACGTTATGTCTGGTCAAAATTGGAAAGTGACACGGACCTTGATCAAGCGTGACTTGCTTTTAGTTGTACGGTATATGTTACATTGCATTTAGGAACTTTCGGGTAATTGAACATGTATCAATAATTACAGATTTCTGTAGTTGTATATATAAGTTAGGATGTAGCTGTATTGCGTTGATGTACTGGTGGATATTTTGTGGTATGCCTCCTGTAGTTGAGGTATAATTGGTGTGATGTCAACTTTATCCTGATGCCACATGTCCTTGACTTCCTCAGCCAGTTGGATATATTTTTCAATTTTTTCTCCTATTTTCTTCTGTATATTTGTTGTATTGGGTATGGATATTTCGATTAGTTGTGTTAATTTCTTCTTTTTATTGGTGAGTATGATGTCAGGTTTGTTATGTGGTGTTGTTTTATCTGTTATAATGGTTCTGTTTCAGTATAATTTGTTCTCATCATTCTCCAGTACATTTTGTGGTGCATACTTGTATGTGGGAACACGTTGTTTTATTAGTTTATGTTGTATGGCAAGTTGTTGACGTATTATTTTTGCTACATTGTCATGTCTTCTGGGGTATTCTGTATTTGCTAGTATTGTACATCCGCTTGTGATGTGATCTACTGTTTCTATTTGTTGTTTGCAAAGTCTGCATTTATCTGTTGTGGTATTGGGACCTTTAATAATATGCTTGCTGTAATATCTGGTGTTTATTGTTTGATCCTGTATTGCAATCATGAATCCTTCCATCTCACTGTATATATTGCCTTTTCTTAGCCATGTGTTGGATGCGTCTTGATCAATGTGTGGCTGTGTTAGATGATACAGGTGCTTGCCATGTAGTGTTTACTTTTTCCAATTTACTTTCTTTGTATCAGTTGATGTTATGTGATCTAAAGGGTTGTAGAAGTGGTTATGAAATTGCAGTAGTGTAGCCAATGTATTTATATGAGTGATTGCTTTGTGTATTTTGCTAATTTCTGATCGTTCTAGAAAGAATTTTCTTAAACTGTCTACCTGTCCATAATGTAGGTTTTTTATGTCGATAAATCCCCTTCCTCCTTCCTTTCTGCTCAATGTGAATCTTTCTGTTGCTGAATGTATGTGATGTGTTCTATATTTGTGGCATTGTGATCGTGTAAGTGTATTGAGTGCTTCTAGGTCTGTGTTACTCCATTTCACTACTCCAAATGAGTAGGTCAATATTGGTATAGCATAAGTATTTATAGCTTTTGTCTTGTTTCTTGCTGTCAGTTCTGTTTTCAGTATCCTTGTTAGTCTTTGTCTATATTTTTCTTTTAGTTCCTCTTTAATATTTGTATTATCTATTCCTATTGTTTGTCTGTATCCTAGATATTTATAGGCATCTGTTTTTTCCATCGCTTCTATGCAGTCGCTGTGGTTATCCAATATGCAATCTTCTTGTTTAGTATGTTTTCCCTTGACTGTTCTGTTTTTCTTACATTTGTCTGTTCCAAAAGCCATATTTATATCATTGCTGAATACTTCTGTTATCTTTAGTAATTGGTTGAGTTGTTGATTTGTTGCTGCCAGTAGTTTTAGATCATCCATGTATAGTAAATGTGTGATTTTGTGTTGGTATGTTCCAGTAATATTGTATCCATAATTTGTATTATTTAGCATGTTGGATAGTGGGTTCAGAGCAAGGCAGAACCAGAAAGGACTTAATGAGTCTCCTTGGTATATTCCACGCTTAATCTGTATTGGCTGTGGTGTGATATTATTTGAATTTGTTTGGATATTAAGTGTGGTTTTCCAATTTTTCATTACTATGTTTAGTAAGTGTATCAATTTAGGTTCTACTTTGTATATTTCCAATATTTGTAGTAACCATGAGTGGGGTACACTATCAAAAGCTTTTTGGTAATCAATGTATGCATAGTGTAGCGACCTTTGTTTAGTTTTAGCTTGATATGTCACCTCTGCATCTATTATCAGTTGCTCTTTACATCCTCTTGCTCCTTTGCAGCAGTCTTTTTGTTCTTCATTTATAATTTTGTTCTGTGTTGTATGTGTCATTAATTTCTGTGTAATGACTGAAGTTCATATTTTGTATATTGTTGGTAGGCATTTTATGGGGCGATATTTAGCTGGGTTTGCTGTGTCTGCTTGATCTTTAGGTTTCAGATAAGTTATACCATGTGTAAGTGTATCAGGGAATGTGTATGGTTCTGCAATGTAACTGTTAAATAATTTAGTTAAATATGAATGTGTTGAGGTGAACTTCTTTAGCCCTAAATTTGCTATTTTATCTTGTGAGTAGAATTAATTGCTTGGGTGACTTCATGTTTCAAAATTATCACTTCAGGCATTTGTGGTACCATCTTGCATGCATCTGTTTCTGCTTGTATCCACCGTGCATGCCTGTTATGCTGTACCCGGTTTGACCATATGTTGCTCCAGAAGTGTTTCATGTCTGTTATGTTTGGTGTATTGTCTATTTTAATGTGTGTGTTATCTATTGTCTGGTAAAATTTCTTTTAGTTTGTGTTGAATGTTTGGATTTGTATCCTTCTATTTTCACTTTCTTTGTATCTTCTAAGTCGTTTGGCCAATGCTTGTAATTTCTGCTTCTTTTCATCTAATTGCTCTATCGCTTCTTGTTGTGAGATTTTACCTAACGTTTTTCGTTTTTTGTCTGACATTTCATTTCTTATAAATTGTGTTAGCTGTCCAATGTCTTTCCTCGGTTTTTCTATTCTGGTCTGTAGCCTGTGTTGCCATGCTGGTTTTGTGGGCTTCTTCTGTGTGTTGGTTGGTTCTGATTTCTGCCTAGTGTGTATATTTAGTGTAGTGAGTGCTCCTATATAAACCAGTAGTTGTAACTCTTTCATAGTTGTATTTTCATTTATTTTGTTGTGTATGATTGTGTTGATAGTTGTTATTGTTGTTTCAACTCGTGGGTTATTTGGTGGTCTATGCAAGAATGGTCTAATGTCTCTATTTGTGCCATTGTAATCTGTATATGTCAGCTGAAATTTTTCTTCTATATCTAACATGTGTGTCACTTGCTCTGGTGGCTGTCTTAAGATTTCCTTTTCCTCTGATTGTTTAATTGATGTGTGTTGTTCTTTGTTTGTTTGCTCTGGGATGTTTGAGTCCATTACTGTATTTTCTTCTTCTTCTGATTGCACATTTTTTGTTCCAGTATTTGTTGTACCTGTTGTTTGATTTTTTTCTAATTCTGACTGGGGTATCCTGTTATTTTATTATTATTATTATTATTATTATTATTTACTAAGCACTGACCAACAGAATTTTCGCTGTCTGAGAAAACTCAAACTTAACTTACTCATTTATTACCCACATTATTCAAGCTCAACGCAGTCTGACTGCTATACATTGACAACATGACTTCCAATAATTAAGAGATTAACACAAAAGAATATCCCTGAACTACAAGAAATCCTATACAAATCCAAAAAATTAAAGAAATATCAAACTGTCTGTAACTCTGTTAATTGCCTAAACCCATGTCATTCACGAATCCCGATAGTGGAAACCCTATTTTTTTTTCTTCATAAATCGCTTACCTCACAGAAAATGTTCATACCACGAACTACAGCAATTACAGTACGTAGCAGCTACAGCCATCTAAATGAAACTACTCTAACTACTATAGACTCTAACTACTGGGAGGCAAATGGTTAGCAAAAGAAAGATTTTGTTGAAGAGAGAACAAAATATCTAGAAAATTTTACCTTATTCATGTAACATTCAGTTCCAAAAATTATATAGTTGTAAATATTTCCACTACCCAAACATTATCAACCATACATCCATTATCATACATTTCCTTGCATGTTTTCTTATAAGAAATTTTAATCTCAAATTACATTGCGTATCCTGTCAACAGAGAGTCTTTACTAAGAAAAACATGTCCACGTACTTCTCTATCCACTCGTTAAATTCCAATCTGTCCAACCACAGAATCTCTTGACGATGGCGCTGAGCGCTGTCAGCGATATTAACATAGTCTATAGCGCTACCAACATAAAAATGGGCTACTTACAAATGTTACTATGAAGTTCAACACAACGTAAATTCATCAGTGATGAAATTTTTCGTTACATCGGCGAAATTATTTCACACCTTTTGAGATATTTCATTTTTTATTTTGGAACAGCTTCACGTTCCCGCGATAAAATGTGTATCGCATTTATCTATACACTTTGAGGATGTTCGTACTTCTCCTCAGTCCTTAGTTCTTAGTGATTTTGGTTTTTTCGCCATGAAAAAGGAATATTTTTTCTTGAAAATTAACTGTAACGTTACTTTTTATTTATTTATTAGTAACGAGCAATAATAATTTTCTTTTGGAAAGTATTTCATAGTATTCGGAACAGTTATGTAGCATTATTTTCGGCATATTTACTAACATTCCCGACGTTCATCGGAGGTGAGGGTATCATCTGGAGTGCCCCTGGTAAGTGTGGTAGGTCCACTGTTGTTTTCTATCTTCATAAATGATCTTTTGGATAGGGTGGATAGCAACGTGCGGCTGTTTGCTGATGATGTCGTCGTTGAGTGACTGTAGAAGGATACAAGATGACTTGGACAGGATTTGTGATTGGTGTAAAGAATGGCAGCTAACTCTAAATATAGATAAATGTAAATTAATGCAGACGAACAGGAAAAAGAATCCCGTAATGTTTGAATACTCCATTAGTAGTGTAGCACTTGAGACAGTCGCGTCGATTAAATATTTGGGCGTAACATTACAGAGCGTTATGAAGTAGAACAAGCATGTAATGGCAGTTGTGGGGAAGGCGGATAGTCGTCTTCGGTTCATTGGTGGAATTTTGGGAAGATGTCGTTCACCCGTAAAGGAGACCGCTTATAAAATACTAATACGACCTGTTCTTGAGTACTGCTCGAGCGTTTGGGATCCCTATCAGGTCGGATTGAGGGAGGACATAGAAGCAATTCAGAGGCGGGCTGCTAGATTTGTTACTGGTAGGTTCGATCATCACGCGAGTGTTACGGAAATGGTTCAGGAACTCGGGTGGGAGTCTCTGGAGGAAGGGAGGCGATTCTTCTCGTGAGTCGCTACTGAGGGAATTTAGAGAACCAGCATTTGAGGCTGACTGCAGTACAGTTTTCCTGACGCCAACTTATGTTCCGCGGAAAGACCACAAAGATGAGAGAGACTAGGGCTCGTACAGAGGTATATAGGCAGTAATTTTTCCCTCATTCTGTTTGGGAGTGGAACAGGGAGAGAAGATGCATATACTGTATTCAAACATTATGAATGACCTCGAATGGAACGATCTAGTGATACGTAATCAGCATCGTTTCAGAAAACATCGTTCTTGTGCAACGCAGCTAGCTCTTTATTCGCACGAAGTAATGGCCGCTATCGACAGGGGATCTCAAGTTGATTCCGTATTTCTAGATTTCCGGAAAGCTTTTGACACCGTTCCTCACAAGCGACTTCTAACAAAGCTGCGGGCCTATGCGGTATCGTCTCAGTTGTGCGACTGGATTCGTGATTTCCTGTCAAGAAGGTCGCAGTTCGTAGTAACAGATGGCAAATCATCGATTAAAATTGAAGTGATATCAGGTGTTCCCCAGGGAAGCGTCCTGGGAACTCTGCTGTTCCTGATCTATATAAATGACCTGGGTGACAATCTGAGCAGTTCTCTTAGGTTGTTCGCAGATGATTCTGTAATTTACCGTCTAGTAAGGTCATCCGAAGACCAGTAAAAAGCGATTTAGAATAGATTGCTGTATGGTGTGGCAGGTGGCAGTTGACGCTAAATAACGAAAAGTGTGAGGTGATCCACAAGAGTTCCAAAAAAAAATCCGTTGGAATTCGATTACTCGATATATAGTACAATTCTCAAGGCTGTCAATTCAGCTGAGTACCTGGGTGTTAAAATTACGGACAACTTCAGTTGGAAAGACCAAATAGATAATATTGTGGGGAAGGCGAGCCGAATGTTGCGTTTCATTGGCAGGAAACGTAGAAGATGCAACAAGTCCACTTAATAGACAGCTTACACTACACTCGTTCGTCCTGTGTCAGAATATTGCTGCGTGGTGTGGGATCCTTACCATGTGGGATTGATGGAGGAAATCGAAAGGGTGCAAAGAAGGGCAGCTCATTTTGTATTATCACGTAATAGGGGAGAGAGTGTGGCAGATATGATACGCGAGTTGGGATGGAAGTCATTAAAGCAAAGACGATTTTCGTCGCGGCGAGATCTATTTACAAAATTCCAGTCACCAACTTTCTCTTCCGAATGCGAAAATATTTTGTTGAGCCCAACCTACATAGGTAGGAATGATCATCAAAATAAAGTAACAGATATCAGAGCTCGAACAGAAAGGTTTAGGTGTTCGTTTTTCCCGCGCGCTGTTCGGGAGTGGAATGGTAGAGAGATACTATGATTGTGGTTCGATGAACCCTCTGCCAAGCACTTAAATGTGAATTGCGGAGTAATCATGAAGATGTAGATGTGGTACAAGGTACCCTCCGCCACGCACTGTATGGTGGATTGCGGAGTATGTATGTGGATGTAGATGTAGATATCATTAACTGGCAATGGTATAAGTAGGAGAGATGACCTCGGTCAGCTTAGTTTCGCGACGACCACTGTAGTGAAAGTTTACCGTAGCGCCGAATCTCGATTCGAATCGACACGACTCGGCAACCGAGAAGATTCATCTGTGACCACCACCGTGAAGAAGTAGGCGGCCGAAGAGAGGGAAGCACCTGTCGGCCCCGGTAGTGGCACAACGATAAAGCGCCGAGGACACAGTAGGCGGTGGAGGGGGCGTCGCGGCGGCGCCCTTTGATCTCCGTGCGCTATCCGGCGTGCCATCGCCCGAGGCCGCCGCCGTCCAGATGCTGCGGCGCTGCCCGCTACGTGACGCACCTGCACGCCTGGCCACGCCCACCGCCTACCTGCTACCTGCCGCGATTCTCATGCCGGCGCCGTGTCGCCGCCACCGCAGATGTCCATCTGCTGGAACTCCGACTAGCCGGCCATATATTCAGCCTGTGGGGCACGTAAGAGGCGCTATGTGTCGCAGGCCTTCATGGGTGGCCGCCCAGGTATCGCCGAGTGAATCACGCACCTCGTACCGCATCCTGCCTGCAGATTCTCGAGCGGAATACCGTATCCTGCTAAACAAAACGTCAGCCAACTTACTCCCGCTTCTTTTTTTAGCGTTCTGTACCTCAGAGGATCACATTGTCTGGCTGTCGGTCCGACTCCTAGAAACCTTTGTCTCACGTGTCACGCTGAAATTTATGTCACATACTAAAGTGTAATATAACTTGGCAGTGTGATAAAAGCGTACTTCTAAGTCAGTGCAATCAAAAGGTGGGGAATATTTTAGTAATTGCAAACTCACTCAACGAAGGAAATTTTTATTCTGCAGCGGAGAGTGCCCTGATATGAAACTTCTTGGCAGATTTAAACGGTGTGCTGGACCGAGACTCCAGCTGGAGACCGTTCCTGTTCGCGGACAAGTGCTGTAGTGACTGAGCTACCTAAGCCCAGCTCGTGATCCGTGAATGATCAAAGACCCCAAGTACGAGTCTGGCTCCAGCACAGTTTTAATCAATTGAGAAGCTTCACGCAACAAAATCTGTGGGGTATTTCTCTCTGGCATAGAAACACGAAATTTGGCAAGAAGCAAGGCTTTGTGGTGCAAGTAAAGAAAAAATCCGAAAAATGTTAATTTACGTTGGTTCGCAGGAACTTTTTTTCATTTTTTTTTTTTTTTGCCTTAGTGGTGTAGTAAATGGAAGCTTCTAAGTCAATGCTATCAAAAGATAATGTCACTTACGTCGTATATTTTGATACTGGCAAACTCACTTATTGGAATAATTATGAAAAATCCGCCTCGATTGCACAAACTACCTGGTGTTTACCTAGGTTTCAGCGTGGGTAACCATGCCTTCTTCAGAACAAAACATAAAACAGCTTGCCTAAATAGGCATAGTCAAAGGCTAGCCCTTCTGAAGAAGGTAAACACCAGGTAGTTTGTGCAATCGTTGCGGATTTTTCATAATTATTTCGATACTTACGATTACTGACGCGGTGCAATGCTGAAAGTTCACTTATTAGAACCTAAACGGTACTTCCCTTTGATCTAGAATCATGAAAATTGTCAATAAAAGTAAATGAAAAAATTCCAAAATTATTACTTTGTAATTTCGAGGTGCATTCAGAAAGTAAGTTTCCCTTTTTTTTTTTTAAGGAAGACAACATATTTACATGAAAACTTTATTGGGAACAGGTACAGCAATGTTTGAGCTTTTTCTCGACATAGTCACCAAAAGAAATGAGACATTTGTGATATTGTAAGACCAAATTTTGTATTTCTGTGTCGTAGAGTCTGCCGCCTGTGAATGGAACCAGCGTGTGACAGGCGCCTTGAGCTCTCCGCCATTATCACAACGCTGGCTGGAGGACAGCAATTTATTGAGATGCAAGAAAAGATGGAAACTGTTAGCAGCAAGATAAGGACTGTATGCTGGATGATCACACAGCTCCCAGCCGAATTTTTACAAAACACTTCCTGTGCGCCGAGCCGTATGAAGACGGGCGTTGGCAGGGAGCAGCACAACTCCTGCAGAAAGCATTCGACGCCTCTTGTTCAGAATGGTATATCGTATTGTTTCACGGTAGCGGTCAGCGTTCACTGTTTCACCTCTTCACAGGAATTCAATGAGCAGAATGCCCGTGCTCTCCCAGAAAGCCGTGCACATCACTTTCTTCACCAACACAATCTGCTTGAATTTCGTCTTGACTACACATCCACTGTGGTGCCGATGCATTGATAGCTGCTTGCCATCCGAGGTCAAGCGACGAATCCATGTCACATCGCCCGTGACGATCCTATCGAGGAACTCATCGCCGTCATCATGATACCGCTGCAGAAATTCAGCGCTGCTCCAAAGCCTTTCGTTTTGTGTGAGGTTTTTCAGCAGCCACCTACCGCACAATTTCTTGAACTGCAGGTGCTTAGTGACAATTTCATGCAACAAGGTTCGCGATATATCACATAACACATAATTTTTTTTTCACATGTTATCCGACTGTCTGTCTGTCTGCCCGTCCGACAAGATGTCTTTTTGCTCAGGAACGAGTACACGTATCAAGCTGAATTGTATGCCACATACTAAGTTCTGTTGTCTCCTTGTGGTGTAGCTTCAAAGTGAATGCAATAAAAAGATAGGCCATTTATATGACATATTTTGACACTCACAAACTCACTCATTAAAACCTATAGTGTACTTCCTATGTATCTATAATCATGAAATTTGTCAAGAAGCAACGTTTCACATTGCAAGTAAAGCAAAAAATCGGAAAACTGATAATTTTTTATTTTATAACAGATAAAAAAACATTTCTTTACCATTTGTTATCCGACTTCAAACTTAAAATTAAAATATTCATATTTTGACAGTATCAATGCCGATTAAAGGCATGAATCGGTAAGATTCTCTATTCCCGGAATGGATTAACTAATTTTACACATAACTAAGTTTTTACTTAACCCGCGACGGCTAGTGTGGCCAAGCGTTTCTAGGCGCTACAGTCTGGAACCGCACGACCGCTACGTTCGCAGGTTCGAATCCTGCCTAGGGCATGGATGTGTGTGATGTCCTTAGGTAAGTTAGGTTTAAGTAGTCCTAAGTTCTAGGGGACTGTTGAGCTCAGATGTTAAGTCGCGTAGTGCTCAGAGCCATTTGAACTTAACCCGCAGTCCTCGTGGCCGATTTGTGATCTTCGTATTGACCAACTAGGATCACATGACAGCGTCAATACCTTTCGTTTCTCTCTCGTTTGCTATTTTTCCAGTACGCCTTCATCTTCTCCCCACGACATCTTTCCCTTCCTTCTGCCCACGTTGTTCCCGATTTACTGTTTCTTCTCTCTTGAAATTCTGTATTTCATTTTTAAAAATATTCCTTTTCGTTTTTCTGTGTCTTTGGTGGTGATTTTTCTAGTTGCTTCCTTACTTCTGCAAATCCACACTTTTGTCGATTTCTTTTTCTAGAAGCGAATCAAGATTTGTTTCGTTAGTCTGTTCTCATTCATTCGGTAGGCATGTCCAATGAAGGTTAATCTTTGCTTTACTATAACTTCTGATACTTTCTTTATATTTTCATTGATCTTCTAGCTACTTTTCATTTCCCAAAGAATTGTATTTTGTGCGTTATCTGTCGTGAAGCAATTTTAAAACTGTATCATAACTGAGTACTGGGAAAGTTTCGTATCAGATGTAGAAAACAACGTGTGATTTATTTACTACAACGTCTATGGGTACAGATACGCCAACATCAGACGTTAATGGAAGAGTTTAATGCTCGTATGTTTGAAAATGCATGTTTCATGGTGGCTATTTGTCTTTTACCATACCTAAGCTTATATTAACTAAAGGTATGTAACACTAAACAGGAAGTTACAATATTGTTTAATCACTGTTTTAAATACGTGCAGGTAGTACAAGTTAGGAACTGATTTGCTAATTTGTACCAGTAGGTGCACAAATTCTACGACCCTTATAAACTACGATACATACACTAACCTATGTTTAAGAAGTCTTCCACGTTATAATTCTGACGTCACTACCTGAAGCCATTACAATCTTTTTGCCTTCTTACCCTAGTCCTGCACATTTTCTATGAATCCACATACTGTATTTCACGCCTCTGATTATTTCTTCCATTCGATATTTTTCGCACAACTCGCTGCAACATTCCTCTGGTTTACGAATCCATTTCTGTGCTGGCTTCGCCGCTGAATCATCAAGACACCACCTTTTTTCCCATAGGTTGACATATTCGTTATCCCGGCCTTGGAGCTTTCATAGCGCCCGACAGATATGGCGATATTTATTGGAAGGGCACCTTGGAGTGTCACACCACTTCGTATGTTATTATTTCCACATACCACCACTAACCGTGTTACCTAACACCGACATGACAAAAACTTTCAATCAGATACGGGTAGTAACTCAAATTGGACGTTTCAGACTTGGCTGCCAGAGTGTCGGGCAGCAGAGAATTTGAATTACTTCAGTGATTAACTTTCCGCAAGCTCGAAATTAGACAATTTAACTAATTTTCAATGGCTCCAAGCACTATGGGACTTAACATCTAAGGTCATCAGACCCCTAGACTTATAACTGCTTAAACCTAACTAACCTGAGGACATCACACACATCCATGCCCGAGGCAGGATTCGAACCTGCGACTGTTACAGCAGCGCGGTTCAGGATTGAAGCGCCTAGAACAGCTCGGCCACAGCGGACGGTAGAGGCAGACAAAATGTCAGTCATTTTACATATCACTAGTTCCCCAAAAGTTTCGTGCCTTCCCTAAATTAACAAGTGAGATATTATCTCTGCCCTTGCTTTTATCTATCGATCGCCGATTCACTTTAAACTTGAACATCTCAAAAATTCTCAACTAGATTACACCATAAAGTAATTAGTCTTCTAGTGATGAAATCAGATACAAATTCAAGATACGTCACTTCCACCAACATATTTTACTACATCGCGAGAACTGAGACAGTTGTCATATCGGGGGGCCAAAAAATGGTTCAAATGGCTCTGAGCACTATGGGTTCAAAATGGTTCAAATGGCTCTGAGCACTATGGGACTTAACATCTGAGGTCATCAGTCCCCTAGAACTTAGAACTACTTAAACCTAACTAACCTAAGGACATTACACAGTTCCATGCCCGAGGCAGGATTTGAACCTGCGACCGTAGCGGGCACGCGGTTCCAGACTGAAGCGCCTTTAACCGCACGGCCACACCGGCCGGCTCGGGAGGCCAAATTTTGTATTTCTGTATTGTAGAATTCTGCCGTATCAAAGCATGTTAGTCGTATGAAGTCAGGACACGAACTAAGTAATCATCATTACATTTTCCATTTACAGCATTGATCGTCCATTATTATGCTTGTTAGAAACTATTAAACCCATTTAATCCGATGTAAATCACAGGCAAAACATGGCGACAGAAGTTGCTTCCGCGCGATGGCCTTCGTTTGGTGAGCAACAGTTTCCTGTTTGGCGGCAGTGCCTTAGATGCCGCCAGCGTTGTATTACTGCGCTCTCCCTCGACGTGAAACAGAAACGAAACTTTTAAATACACAATTCAAGCTTTATAACCACACAAATAACATTGACCATAAGCCTGCTAAGTATTTAACGCCGTACACGTATAATACGTACATAGCATACGTTTCCGGAAAGGAAAATTAGTATACCTAGAAAGACGAAGTCGATTTTGATTCGATGATGGCATGTGGCTCTTGGGGGATAATAGAAGTACTGATAATGGTTTCAGCCAGGCGATCATTGTAGGCAAAACCACCCCTTCCTTCCGCCTCCTTGATTTCTACATCACCATCTATGGCCGTCCTATCGCCCTCACTCCCACGCTTAAGTACCTTGGCGTCACCCTCGACCGTCGCCTCTCCTGGACTCCCCACCTCCAGACAATCCAAGCCAAGGCACGCTCCCGACTCAGTCTCCTCAAGCTCCTCTCCGGCCGTACGTGGGGTCTGGACCCCACCACCATCCTCCACACCTATAAATCCCTCATCCGCCCTATCCTTTGTTATGCCCATCCGGCTTGGATCTCCGCCCCCCCCCCTACCTTTTATAAATCCCTCCAAATCCTTGAACGCCATGCTCTCCGCCTCGCCTTTCGCATCCGTCTCCCCTCCCCTACGCGGATCCTGTACGATCTCATCCCCTTCCCCCACCTCCTTCTTTTCCTTGAAAGGATACGGATCCTGTACACCTCCCATAAACTCGATCCTCCTCACCTGCTCGTCTCCCCGATCCTCTCTCACCCCCACCCGCTGCCGCGCCTGTATTCCCACGTCGCACCCGGTCTCCATCTCTCCACCCTCCTTACCCTCTCCCAAGGTGGCTTCCGCCAGCTCCCCCTCACTGATGATGTCCTTCTCCTCTCCATCTACCCCTCCTATAAACTTTGACCCTGCACTCCCCCACTTCTGGTGTCCTTCCCTTTCGGCACCCTCCCTCCCTTCCCTTCCTTTCTCTTTCCTTTTCCCCCGTCCCCTCCCTCCACCCCTCTTCCCCCGGGCTTCCCCTCCCCCTTTCTCCCTCCCCCTATCTCCCCTGCCCGTGGCATCTCTGCTCTCCCCTCTCGCTCTCCCATTCCCCTTCCTCCTCCTCCTCTCTTGGCAGGTCCCCGGACTCGCACACGCACAGTGAACATTCGCGCGCCGGAGGTCATCGCCATTAGTGTCTCGTGTGTGTGCCTTCGTTTGTGTTTAGTGTTTGTTCGCCGAAACGCCGCCACTGTTCACGTGTACCGTCGCCATCATCCCTGTTTTGTGCGCCGTGTCAACTAGTGTCAGTGATGTTTTCTCGTCAGGCGTGAACGGCTCCGTGTTTTTTTTGTTTTTGGTGTCTACATTGTTTTGCCCGCCATTTTGATTGTATTCTCTGTGTCCCCTCTATTTATTACTCATTGTAACTCTCAAGGCTGAAGAGCGGCGTACTCAGCTGCTGACAGCCCGCCTTGTGTAAGGTGATAAAAATCACAATAAAGAAAAAAAAATGGTTTCAGCGTCGTCCGCCAACAGATAACGTAGTGGTATAAGTACCTGTGTCCATCCTGTAATAGGGAATGCTCACAACTAGAAGGCTCAGTGTGATGTACACGTGTGAAGTAAGGAGGCAACCATGAAATGGAGACGAACTCATGCTTCCTACAGCCAACCGAGCGAGTTTCAAAGTGATCCAATTGTTGCCATCCGCGTCGTGGGACGGCCCTTTTGGAGAACTGCCACACGAGTTGGACATGCTGCGTCAGTTGTGCAACGACGCTGGTATCAGTGGTCACATTCTCAGACCCCTAGACGAATTTCTGGACGTCCACGCAGCACAGACGCCCGACAGGATCGACGTAATCTAATGGCAGCAGTGGCAGATCGTACAGCTACCACAGCACAGATAAGAGGGCTTGTGAGCACAGGCGTGTAAACAGGAAATATTGCGAACCGTTTATTAACAGCAGAACGACGAACATGCCTTTCATTCATGCCACAGCCACGACGTGCACGGCTTGACTGGTGCCGTCAGAAGATCAGTTCAAAGATGGAATGACACACCGGGGTCTTCAGCGATGAAAGCAGATTTTGCCTGTGTGTAAATGATGGCCGTTTTCAGGTACGACGCTGCACACTGACCCACCCCATGCCTTGTGGTCTGGGGTGCGACAAGCGAATGTATAAAAAGAATTATTAATCTTTGTATCCCTAATTCAGACACATTCTCGTGACCACTACTGTCAGCAGTCACATACAGTGGCTACATTCCTGTCAAGTCTTCCCGCAATATCGCCGAAGGAACATACAGCTTCTTGTAGCTCTATTACACGACTCCGTTTACCCCCACTGACGTAGTGGTAATGGCACCTTTGTCACCATAAAGGAATTCTCGACTAACATCAACTCACTATCTCCAATGTCAAAGGCAGGTGACACCCATTACCCCTACAGCGCGTAATTGAAGCAAACCTGATTTGCATACTCAGATGCTAGCCCCATTCTTATGCGATTGGCTCGAAAATCGAACAAACATCATCTTTCAGATGTAGAAGCAAACCTACTAACTTTCGTTTATGTCGCACAACTCCTTCTTGGTGTTATTTTTATGAATTTGAATTTGTAGAGCCGCTTAATGACTACCTT
The DNA here is from genome assembly GCF_023898315.1 of Schistocerca nitens. NCBI lineage: Eukaryota > Metazoa > Arthropoda > Insecta > Orthoptera > Acrididae > Schistocerca > Schistocerca nitens. The sequence continues at coordinate 1,228,406,184 of NC_064614.1, forward strand.
TCGTTTGTTGTGCCACATTCTACGTCTCCTGCCATTATTATTTTCCGTGGCTCTTAGCTTTTCGTAAGTAGTGTCTATAGTGCAATTTCAAACCGAGAACAGTTCCTGTAGATGCAACTTGCTTAACTAAGACGTCATTTCCCTCTTTACAGCGGATGCGAGCACGGGAATTTGCCCAAACGGATTCATTGTCTGCCCTCTCCGTTTACGGTGAACATATAGCAGTATTATATCCGGAATATAACGCTTGGTTGTTTTGTTCCATATCCGTCGCTGAATATTTTTAAGAACGTCTTTGGAGTCGGGCACGATTAAAATCTGTAAGTCGAAGGTCGAAGTCACAAACTTGATTGCTTCCAAAATTGCCACAGTCACCGCCGTAAAATCTGATAGACTTTTAGGTAGTTTAAGGACTTACATACTTAAAGCTGAGGGCACAGAAAAGAAAAACCATTATACACTAGTCAGCCAGAACACTGTCGATATAAATCTGTCCTGGCGACAACAGCGTCACCTGGCGTCGAATGACAGCTCGTCAGACACACGCAAGGTGCATGTAGTGTGAGTGTGCTGTCCGTGTGCAGGATGAGGAAGGCGCGCGATCTATGTGACATACACTGCTCGCCACCGTAAATGCAACACCAAGAACGACAAGAGGTAGCACAACAAAATTTATTTTGTAGATAACATGTTGACCAAGTATCAAATGATTACGTTTACAGACGTCTGTGACATGTGGTTCCTGCCAGAATCAGTAGCCAGAGTAGCCGCCATTGTTGATCACCGCTGCCACACGTCCCGGCATTGAGTCAAAGAGACGTTGGATGTGTTCCTGGGGTACAGCAGCCCAAGCAGCTTCCACACGTTGCCAAATATCATCTGGTGTGGCAGCTGGGGATGTAATCTGGGTCACTCGTTGAGCAACCATGGACCACATGTTTTCTATCGGCGAAAGATCCGGAGAGCGAGCCGGCCAGGGAAGCAATTCAATCTGGTTATTGACGAAGAACCTTTGGACAATGCGTGCCACGTGTGGTCGCGCATTATCCTGTTGAAATATGGCTGTGGCCGAGCCCTGAAGGTAAGGAAGGACAACTGGCTCCAGCACCTCGGATATGTAGCGTCGGCTATTTAAAGTACCGGCAATGCGTACTAGAGGCGTGCGAGAGTAATATCCAATGCCGCCCCATACCATAATACCCGGTGCAAGACCAGTGTGGCAGTGCATAATGCAGCTGTCCAGCACCCTCTCTCCACGGTGTCTCCACACTCGAATCCGACAATCGTGGTGCTGCAGACAGAAGCGTGCCTCGTCAGTACAGACAACGTCATTCCATTCTGCCGCCCACATCCGTCTGTCATCACACCATTGGCGACGGAGACGTCTGTGGTTCTGCGTCAATGGTAGACGAAGCAATAGACGTCTTGCGGACAGACCACTCTGCTGTAAACGGCGTCGAATCGTACGCGCAGACACTGGATGATGCGTTACAGACGCAATGTACTGTGCTATGGTTCGGGATGTCACTGAGCGATCCGTCACTGCCATGCGCACAATTTGCCTATCAGCACGTGCAGCGGTGCACCGAGGTGAATGCGATCGACTACGTCCTCCTGCATCCAACGGTCACATATCCGCATTACAGTTGTTTGGTTTCGTCCAACACGACTAGCGATTTCTCTGTATGATAATCCACAATCTCGGTAAGCCACTATCCTTCCTCTGTCGAACTTGGATACTTGATCAAAAGATGTTCGCTGTTGTCTACGAGGCATAACTGATCGTCTTGTGAAACAACCACAAGGTAAACACACGTGCCGAACGTACACTCGTCGAAATCGCCAAGCCTTAAATGGCGCTATGAGGTGGCGCCACAGGCGCGCGTGATGTGCGTCTGCGCTGAAATTCTAATCAGTTGCATATCTCATCGCTGTAAACCCATGGTGTAAATTTCACTTGATTCGGATGCTTCCATCAGGGTGTTGCATTTACGGTGGCCAGCAGTGTAGATTGTGATGGCCCGGAGGCTCGGCACGAGCATTTCGGAAACTACGCGATTTATAGGTTGTTCGAGGAGTGCTTTGGTGAGTGTCTTGAACACGTGGCGAAACCACGTTCAGACGTCGTGCGGTTTGGCAGCCACCTCTCAGTACAAATGTCGGACGTCGTAGCCTGAGCAGACTTCTGAAACAGGACAGGCGGCGAACTGTGACGGAAGTAACATCAGACTTTAATGCTGGCCAGAGTGCAAGACGACCCATGCATGTTAACACCACGACGTCGGCAGATGCAACTGAAACGGGCACGTGATCACCGGCAGTGGACGTTGGCACAGTGGCAGAGCATTGCATGGTCTGATTAATCCAGATACCGTCTTCATCAAGCCGATCGCAGAGCTCGAATCCGTCGTCTTCCAGGACAACAGCTCTTTGACACCTGTACCGCGGGGCGGACACAAGTTGGCGGCGGCTCCATTATGCTCTGGGAACATTCATGTGGGCATCTATGGCTACAGTGGAGCCCGTGCAAGGCACCACGACGGCCAAGGAGCGTCGTACACTTGTTGCACACCACGTACACCCCTCCATGACGATCGTGTTTTCCGACGGCAGTGACATTTTGCAACAGATAATTCACAATGTCACAAGGTTAGGAGTGGTTCGAGGAACACAGTGTGGATGGATGGATATGGTGTTATGGGCGCTCAACAGTGTAGTCTTTAGCGCCCGAACGGAAACAACAACGGACGAGTGTCACTAAAATGCAAGAAGTGCAGAAATAGGATTAAAATTATAGGTGAAAGTCTACAGAGGCAGTTTGCACGTCAACAGTAGCAAAGAGGAAAGCAGCATATAATGAGGAGAACTGCAAGAGAACGGAGGGGAAGGGGTAAAATGAAAGACATAGCGCATATTTGGAACTGGCCTATTACAAGAATAAAAAAGGAGTGGTAAGCCACTCGGCAACACACTAAAAATTCCAACCTAAAATTCTACGCTGAAGCCCAGAAACATCACAGTACCTTAAAACTTTCTTGACACTCGCCTCGTCATCGGCTAAAATCGAGGGCAGATCCCCACGAATATTAACTTCCGCCCTGACAAAACGATATAAATCACACTCAACTACAATGTGGCGTACAGTGATTCGTACGCCACAGGCATCACACAGAGGGGGTTCCTCTCGCCGTAGTAAGAAGGCATGCGTAAGAGTGCCCTATGCGAAGACGTGTAAGGGTCTCTTCGTCACGCCTAGGTGACCGGCAGGAGGAACACCACGGCTGGATGGTGGGTTTCACCAACCGCAGCTTATTTTCCTCACCGCCAGCCATTCCTCCTCCCACAATTGCATATACTTCCGCCGCAGCACAGAAACGACACCTTGCAAAGGAATAGAACATTGTGTCACATCCGGTAACCTGCAGGCGTCCTTGGCAGCTCTGTCAGCTTGTTCATTTCCCCGTATGCCCACATGCCCTGGCACCCAGCAAAAGGACACTTGCTTGCCCTGTCGTTGGAGGATGTACAGTTGGTCGTAAATCAGCTGTTCCAACTTCTCCGCTGGGTACAGGTTCTGCAGTGACTGTAATGCGCTCGGTGAGTCAGAGCAAATTAGGAAGTGTTTGCCCCGAGTAAACCGTATCTGCTCCAATGCCTTCAGGACCGCGTGAAGTTCTGCGGAAAAAACAGTGTATTCCTGGGGAAGGCGAATCCTGATGACACGGTCGGGGAACACGACTGAGCAGCCAAGAAGACCCCCCTGTTGGGATCCATCAGTGTAGAGTACTGTAAAATCATGATGCCTGTCTAAAATGTTAAAAAACAAAGATTTGAAAGTAAAATCTGATGTACTGTCTTTCTTAAAATTTGCCAAATCTAAAATCAGTGTGGGCCTCTGGAGGAGCCAAGGTGGATATCTGCTCAAACCTCGACGTGAAACATTAAAACCGGCCACACCCATCTCTAAAGGGCAATCCTTTGCACGAATCCCATAGGGCCTTGTTGCTGGTTGCCGGTTGCGAAAAAGCCTTTCCAGTGGAGGCCGAGGAACACAGTAGCGAGTTACAGATGTGGTGCCAGCTCTCTCCAATGACCTACAAAGGCCTCATTGCTTCCATGTCAAGTGCTGTCAGGTTTGGCTAGTACTTGGATGGGTCACCTTCTGGATCTGCCGAGTGCTATTGCCAAGCAGCCCTTGTAAGGGAAACTATCTCATTGAGAAGTACCGGCACAGGTCACGAAAACTGCCAACAGCCGGAGAGCGTTGTGCTGACCACGTGCCCCTCCGTATCTGCGTCCAGTAATGCCTGTCGGTTGAGGATGACACGGCGGTCGGTCGATATCGTTGGACCTTCACGGCCTGTTCTGACGGTGTTTTTTCGTTTGGTATATTATGTTGACAACACTTAGCGACTTGGGTGTCGGTGATTATGAAATGACGCTGGGAGCAACACAACACCCAGTCCCTGAGCGGGGTGTTGAAACCGGGCCACTTCGATTGCATCCAGCCACGCTGATCCTACCGAGGTGGACCATATGCACCCATAGAACACTGAGGTTCATTGAGATGATTAAAACGGCGGTTTCCAATGGCACTCACTGAGCTTGTCTTATTGCAGCTACAGACTGGAATATGGCAAATGAATGCGTGACTATCACATTCAAATAAAGGCTAATGCAAACAATATCGGATAGACTGTGTGATATGCGACCAAGAGCCAAAGCTGGTGCAGTTGGCCGGAATTTCAGTTCTTCTGTCGTAGGCTGTTAGTAATAGGTATATGCTTCTCTAGACGGGACTGTATACCAAGGCCATACCTTCAATGAAAAATTTAGCGCCCAGCATTTGACGTCTAATGGTTTGACGACATCGATTCAGGCTCCGCTAAAAGGGCGTTTCTACGAGTCGGGCGTCGTACGCATCCCTCCAAGGAAGGTAGGTATGGCTTTGTAGTGTTGAATATCTAATTTTGTGAGATAAATCTTAGTCACATTATGATGCCGTATGCATCCGTAGTCCAACATAAATCGGATAATACCTCGGTACGTTGTGAGTACAATACTTTGATGCCCTCTCTACTACACAAGTGGGGATGAGCGAATTATATGTAATCTTTGTTCCCATTTATTAACGACAGATTTTGTAACACCCAGCTGATCCAAGGGTCAAATATGGTCAGAAATCGAGCATGAGATTTGATCGGGAAAGTATACTTTCTACATGTGGAGTGAGAAACAACACGATCTCTTTGAAAGAGATGACGATCACCAGTTTCTCAGCCGATGCCTCCAGTCTAGTGTTAGACAGCCATTCACCGATGTGTTCTATAGTAGTGAGCAATTGGGCTGAAGATACGAGTCTGTCTTTGAATAAACACATACATAGCCTACATGCTGTAAAACGTTTTTGGAAGGAGTTACCGTTCGTTCTAAATCACGTGTAAAAAGAGTATACAAGTGTGGGCTTAAAATTTCACCCTGGTGCAAGCCCAGCACACTCAAATGCAGACTGAAACATTAATTTTGGAAGTACAGGGAATAACTGCGTAACACGATTATAACTACGTACCCCTCAAGTTGTGATACTTCTCATTACAGTCGGATATTTCTTTCAGCAGTCACAGGCTGTCAAGCCAGTTCGCCAAATCAGTGTGCTTGCACAGTACGGAAAAATGTGAGTTCTACCGCAAGGTAAACATATTTTTTCTATTTTTTTTATTTTTGTTAAGAAAATAAATGAAAAGTAAATACTGACTGCAGATGTCCACTCTTTTGGGCAAACAAATAAGCGCATACCACATCCGTTTAATTCAGTTTATTGCCACACATCCCGATGATACAGCGCAATTTAAATAACCACTGCAGTTCAATATGTGAGCAAAAACCTGGGAACGATTCCATCTACAGCGCTGGCGGATGTGTGCTACACGCCACCGGCCGATAATAAAAATTCGCCCTAATATTTCTGATTACCATATGAAAATGAGATATTTCGTTAAATTTCGCAGCGGGGTTATTTGAATTGTTCCGTGGCTGACACAACGCCGCTATTACGTAATTGAGGCTTGAGTGCAATAATTAAAATTTGCGCTGTCGCTCGACGTTTTAACTCGTCTCTCGTCATAAGCGACCCCGACGTCGACCACGATGTGCCGTTCTGGCTGCTAAACATATAGAGTGATTCACACTTCTGTGTGGCCCCCTAAGATAGTGTGGCTACTGGAAGATTCACAGGACATTTACGAGGTCAGTCTAAGAATTACTCAACAGAAATTGATAACGCCGTACGTTCTTCTTCTTTTTCGATGACCTTTACCCAGTTGAAAGTACTCGACCGTTTGTTAATGAAACAACTTTGTAGTAATAAAACATCAGCGAGTGCAATGCTTGTTGCTTTCACGAAAGAGACAGCAAATTATCCTTATAGTTGGCCGCTGTACACAAAGACATTGCCGACGCAGCGAAGTGAACCCTTTGGATATGTAATCAACATATATTATAAAAGTAACTGTGCATTGTGCACGCCGCTAAATCTCAGAAACGAGTTCCGGTACGATCAAGGGAGTTATGTGGTGTGGTAGCTCTCTATCCCACATGCAAGAAGAATGTTCCCGTTTTGACCAGAAGGGCGTGCTCTTGAAGATGTAATGGCTGGGACGTTTCGCCCTCTAGAAATTTCTAAAACATTCTAGAGCATTCGAGAACATTCCAGAACATTTCAGAGTATTCGAGACCATTCCACAAGATCCCAGAGTGTTCCGGAACGTCGCGGAATAATGCAGATCATTGTGGAATATTCCAGAACACAGTCGAATGTTGAGGAATGTTGTGGAACACTGTGGACCGTTCGAAGCCTTTTTGGTATGATCTGAAATTCGCCACTGGTGGGGCTATCTATTGGTATTGGTAGCGGTATATAAAGCAAGACCCATCTGGGATTCTAACGTCAGTTTCTTATCAGTGACGATGGGAGGAATCGGAAAAGTAGCGCAGTGAGTGAATAAAAACAAGCAGTGAAGTGAGCATTAAGCACAAAAAGATATGCTTATCTGGGCAGCTTGTAATATCAAAGTTAACGTTGCTACAAGAAGACACAAATTAGACCCAAACTACCTAAGTGCGCGGCGTTCCTGGTTATGTGTTTACTCCTATGTGCTATTAGTCCATCTCCTACTTCACGTGCTATCTGTTCATTTCCTCCTTACCCGCAACCCCACCTTCTGTCCATATCCTCCACCAGCTCTCTCTGTACACTCCGTCCACCTCTCTCTCTCTGTCCACTTTTTCCCGCTTCTTTCTCTGTCCATGTCCTCCTGCTGGTCTCACTGTCAATCTCTTCCCACTACTCTCTCCATCTGCTCTCCTCCTTCTCTCCACCTCCTCCCAACCCTCCATCCATCTGCTGCTACTCACTCTCTCCGTCCAAATCCTCCTCACTCTCTATTTCTCTGCCCATCTGTTGCTCCCCTTTATCTCTGTGGATCTCCCCCTACTTTTCTTTCTCTATCCATCTCCTCCTGTCCCTTCACTCTGTCCTTCCCCCCCCCCCCCTCTTTCATCTCCTCCTCCGCCCCATCTGTGTCCATCTACTCTTTCCCCCTTTCTGTATATCCATCTTCTCCTCCCTATTTCTCTCTCCACGTTATCGCCATTACCTCAGTAGGAGGCTAGTGGATCTAATCCCCACAGTATTTCTTTTCAGATCGAACTAACATGTGTAGTAAATTTGGTTGAAATCGTTCCAGGGGCTTAGGATGGCCTTTTTACCCGTGGCATTGCCGCATATACACATGCCAAATATATATCACACATACTTAACATATTTCACAGGTACTTGTAAACATATTTCACCTGTATCGCTAGCGAATTTCGTGATGAAATTTCATTGTTACGCAGCTCGATGTTTATGACATCGTACCTTATGAACTACATGTCGTGCAATAATACAGTTTTTCAGGAGCGTCTAGCGGTATCCGTGGCTACTGTTTGCGAAATGTGTTATGTACAGCCAGTAGTAATTTAAAATGTTATGCATATCTCAGTTTAGCACGCCTTCTCAGTGTTCATGACGTCGTATCTCCTGAACTCATTGTCGTAAAATGATGTAATTTTTCTACTACATTCAGTGGTATATGTTAACACTGTCTGAAAAATGTGTCACGAATACAGTCAGTAGTAAAAGAATAATAAATTCAAACGTCATGCTGCATGTGGTAGTTTAACTGCATGATCAACAAAAGTGTAGTAAGAGACAAACTGGTTTTCTTTCATAATTTTGTGGGGTCCTCAGTAAGAATTAGTTTTTTAATGGTTTGAAGTTCCGTGTAAAGTTTGTTGCAAGTAATTACGTACTCTCATCCTCAAATAGTGAATGACTAAGGATTGAGTAGTCTCGCGCCGTCGGCTACACTGCTTTTCCATCCACACCTTCACCCCTATGATAGGTAGGTAGTTCTTACTCCATATTGATTCTTTGTAGGCAGTAAATGATATGTGTACCAAGTCTGGTTGAAGTCGGTCCAGTGGCTTAGAATACAGGGTGTTTCCTCAAGAGCGTGAAAAATTTAAGAGGACATGAGGATGCTCCACTGAACAATTTGAGGTACGGAACCTGAGGTCGGAGAAGCCAGCTTAAGGAGATAAAACCACATAACTGTGTACTTTCTATTTACATAAGTTATAGTTAACTGCAAAGACCATCACTGACGCAATGAACGTTCCATTTGTATTGCATCTTCCAAAATGTGCTGAAACTGAAGGCCATCGACCCCAATGCAAACATGGAATCGGCGAATAAGATTCTAACGCACCCTGACAAATATCCGTGGTGTGTTTCGAATCTCATACCAGGCAGCTACACTTCTGGCAACTAATTCCGTCTCTATATCCAGTGGGGTCTCATACGCAAGTGACTTTATTCCCTGTACAGTCTTTCAGTAGCGAGAGCATTGCAAGATACCTCCACATACGCAAGGCGCTTGACAGTGAGTTCTGTTCCATCCTATTTACGTCTCTGAATAGCACTGAGCAATGAATGGGTCTGTCGTTGATTCATAGCACGTTCTGTCATCGGACAATGTAAATACCATACAACAGAGGCACCTTAAGAACAACTAAATTAAACAAAACCTGCATCATGGTTCAAATGGCTCTGAGCACTATGGGACTTAACATCTGAGGTCATCAGTCCCATAGAACTACTTAAACCTAACTAACCTAATGACATCATACACATCTATGCCCGAGGCAGGATTCGAACCTGCGACCGTAGCAGTCACGCGGTTCCGGACAGAAGCGCCTAGAACCACTCGGCCACCGCGGCCGGCCCTGTATCATGACTCCCTAGTAATCAGGCTCGTCCTCCTTGTTTCCTTGTGGGAATCAAGGAATGGATATGTACAATTGTGTATACTAGTACACATGCCAGTTGTAAATAACGGTTAAAGGCGCTGCAGCCTGGAACCGCAAGACCGCTACGGTCGCAGGTTCGAATCCTGCCTCGGGCATGGATGTTTGTGATGTCCTTAGGTTAGTTAGGTTTAACTAGTTCTAAGTTCTAGGGGACTAATGACCTCAGCAGTTGAGTCCCATAGTGCTCAGAGCCATTTGAACCATTTTTGTAAATAACGTCGGCAGATGTGGCCGAGCGGTTCTAGGCACTTCAGTCTGGAACCGCGTGACCGCTACTGACACATGTTCGAACCTTGCCTCGGGCATGGATGTGGGTGATGTCCTTAGGTTAGTTAGGTTTAAGTAGTCCTAAGTTCTAGAGGACTGATGACCTCAGATGTTAAGCCCCATAGTGCTCAGAGCCATATGAACCATTTGTAAATAAGCTGGAAAACTGTAATGGTAGACAAAGCGATAGACAAATTTGTGTGTATTGTATATTAAACCGGGGACCTAGAAACGATGGAGAGGCTTCGTCCCGCCGTAGCCCTCAGTGGTTCACAACACTACAACAGGCAACAGCAGTCCACCCCCCCCTCCCCCACGCACACACTGTACCCAGGGTAATTGTGCGGTTGTGCTCCCAGTGGAGCCCCACTCCCCCCATCCCCCCCCCCCCCTCTCGTAGCAACCACAGACATAGTGTAACAGAGGCGGAATAAAGGGAACCAGCCCGCATTCGCTGAGGTCTAAAACTGCCTTAAAAACCATTCACAGGCTGGCTGGTACACCGGACCTCGACACTAATCCGCCGGGCGGATTCGTGCCGGGGACCGGCACGCATTCCCGCCCGAAAAGCAGTGCGTTAGATCGCGCGGCTAGCCGGGCGGGCACTAGACAACTTTACTTCCATACCTCTTAAGGTGGCTCCTCCGACCCCAGGTTCCCTACCTCAAATCGGTAAGTGGAGCATTCTCTATATCCCGCTACATTTTTGCTCGCTTTTACGGTAACACCCTGTATACATACATAGATCCATTTTTATAATTTGTATGGATTAAGCAAGACAAGTTGCGTGGCAAAGCAGGTAGGTAAGGACATGCTCAGAATATGAATAATCCTAAAATAATAGTGGCACCAATATTCACCTAAATAGCTGGCGAGCGCTGGTCAGCACCAGAGATGGAGATGTCTCCCTCTCTGCAGCAGCCCGGAGCACAGTGCCCAGAATAAAAGTTCACAGCCCTCGACGCTGGAGTTGCCAAAAATCTAATTGGAGGTGAAAACTTGCTGTTGTCATTGTGATGGTTGAGAACTTTTGCCAACTTCATGAAGAAGGGGGGAAAATGGATGTAACATCTCTCCTTTTCCATTCAAGAAAAATATTTTCGAAAACGAAGCTGGTACTGGAGTGAAGCAGTTTCTCCATATAGGTCATCCTTATGCACCAAGAACGCCGTCGTGGGTGATGCAGTTGTGTTGGCTGAACCAAATTTTTAGAGCGAACGCAATTTACTCTCCCATGCTGGTCAGATGGTGCCGTAGTATATGCAGGAAGGCGAAAAGATCATGCTCAGTTATTCTCTGGGGCCTGAGGCGTGATCGTGGCATTCAAAAAGGGAGTTGGCATCAGTCCACCACCGAACAGCCGCGGAGTGGGCCGCTTCACAACTTGCGCAAAACTCCCTGCATCCCCAGAGGAGGCCATTTTGACCCATTGGGATTCACACACTGCCTCCTGCCAACAAAAGAGGTCACAGAGACATTTGCATCGCCACACCGCCCCAGTATGGTAAGTATGGTAATTGCAAGTCTGTCTTTCCAACACATCACTCCAGTATCCTCACGAAAAAGGAACTACAAAATAATTTTGCTGCCTAGGTGGCAGAATTCCCTATCTTCATCTACTTCGTGACCATCAATCCTGACCTTAAGTTCCTCGCTGTTCTCATTTCTGCTACTTCTCATTTCATTCGTCCTTCCTCGATTTACTCTCAATCCACAGTCTGTACTCATTAGACTGTTCATTCAGTTCAGTAGATAATGTAAGTCCTCTTCACTTTCACTCAGGTATTACAAGGAATTTAAAGAGAAAGAATATCTAAAATGTATGTACTATGACTGGCTGCAGCTCTCCACTCGAAAAACATGGGCACTGAAAACAAGTACTGAATTGAATCACCAAGGGTATGATCTCAGCTGACATTCCTCGACAAGGTGACAGACGGATTGCCTTGGAGCTCCACATTCGCAGTTTCCTGTTTGGAAGTTTTCCCCTCTTGTACCGGTTTTTCTGCGCAAATACTGTATTTCGCGCAAATTCTGTTTAAGTTCTTCCATATATGACGACGAATATCGAAACCACTGCTCATTTGTGACGGATATATTCCATCACGGAAATAGTGGTGGTGGTTTTGCTTCCACACTTGGAACCATTGGGCACTGAATCTGAAGCCCGAGCAAGACACAGGAATGGGTTTCGAGATCGTGACCCATTCCTTTCCAGGCGAGCTACGTCCTTGTGGATTGACAGTTCAGCATCGTTGACGATTTTTCTTGTGTTCCTTTATGAATGTTTCATATCTTCGCACAGGGGGGTAGGACTATACGGCTGTGTGTTGGCAACATGTACAATGGAGCAGACTAGACGCAATCAGTAACTAACCTCATTGCTGTAAGTAACTGGATGCCTATGGTTTTGGAGTGAGCACTCATCAGCAATACTGGTAAAGGGTAATCAGTTACACAGTGTACTATGCTCAGATACAGTATCTCACTTGAGAGATAAGGTTCTGTCCTAGGTATCGAAACTCCAGTTGAAGATTTGCAAATATGTTATTTAGTTAAAGGCCAGTGGTCTTGCCGCAGCGCTAACACCTGTTCCAGTCAGATAACAGAAATTAAGCGCTTTTGGGCTTGGTCAGCACTTGGGTGGATGACCGCCGGGACGTGCCGAGTGCTGTTGGCAACAGGCGTGCACTCAGCGCTTGTGAGGCCAAATGAGGAGCTACTGGAGTGAGAAGTAGCGGTTCCGGTCGCGAAAACTTACAACGGCTGCGAGACCAGTCTGGTGACCGCACACCTCCATATCCGTATCCAGTGACGCCTGTCGGATGAGGATGACACGGCAGCCAGTCGGTGACGTTGGTTTTTGTGAGGCCTGTTCAGACGGAGGTTTCTTAGGTAAAAGCAACTACGTTAGTTTCACATCACCGTAGCAGCTATAAATCAGTATCAGCGCCAAGAGCGAGAACAGTAGTTCACGTACTATTCTATAGAAACATTATTTGTTTCTGACAAGGGAACCTCCCCATCGCACCCCCCTCAGATTTAGTTATAAGTTGGCACAGTGGATAGGCCTTGAGAAACTGAACACACATTAATAGAGAAAACAGGAAGAAGTTGTGTGGAACTATGAAAAAAATAAGCAAAATATATAAACTGAGTAGTCCATGCGCAAGATATGCAACATCAAGGATAACACCCGCACCGCAGCGTCGTGGTCCGCTGGTTAGCGTGAGCAGTTGCGAAACGAGAGGTCCTTGGTTCAAGTCTTCCCTTGAGTGAAAACTTTAATTTTTTATTTTCAGTTTATGTGACAAACTATTATGTTTTCATCAGTTTTTTGGGAGTCATTATCACATCCACAAGAAAACCTAAATCGGGCAAGGTAGAAGAATCTTTTTACCCATTCGCCAAGTGTACAAGTTAGGTGGGTCGACAACAAATTCCTGTCATGTGACGCACATGCTGTAGTGGACTGTTAAGGCAGCCAGTCCACAGTGAAGTAGCCGAAAGGGCACACGTACACACACGCCGACTGGCGCGAAGTCTGGAACAGGATTCGTAATGAATGTGATAAAGAAAAGAACGTAGCTACTAGAACACTTAACTTTTATATCGTCCTTTGGTATACAGCTTTCTTGATGATACAAGTGAGACTCTTTAGATTCATGAAGTAACTAATGGCGCCTTGCTAGGTCGTAGCCATGGACTTAGCTGAAGGCTATTCTAACTGTCTCTCGGCAAATGAGAGAAAGGCTTCGTCAGTGTAGTCGCTAGCAACGTCGTCGTACAACTGGGGCGAGTGCTAGTACGTCTCTCGAGACCTGCCTTGTGATGGCGCTCGGTCTGTGATCCTGACAGTGGCGACACGCGGGTCCGACATGTACTAATGGACCGCGGCCGATTTAAGCTACCACTTAGCAAGTGTGGTGTCTGGCGGTGACACCACACATGCCGTCACCAGTGTCGTATAGAATATATCAGACATGTTTTTCTGTGGAGGAATCGGTTGATCTGTGACCTTGTGATCAAATGTTTTCGGTTCCCATTGGAGAGGCACGTCCTTTCGTCTACTAATCGCACGGTTTTGCGGTGCGGTCGCAAAACACAGACACTAAACTTATTACAGTAAACAGTGACGTCAATGAACGAACGGACAGATCATAAATTCGCGAAAATAAAGAAATTAAAATTTTCAATCGAGGGAATACTAGAACCAAGGACCTCTCGCTCCGTAGCTGCTCACGCTAACCACGGGACCACGGCGATACTCGACTAACGTTCTCCTTGATGTTATATATGTTGCGCATGGACTACTCAGTTTCTATATTTTGCTTATTTTTTCGTAGTTCCACACAACTTCTTCCTGTTTTCTCGATTGATCTTTGTTCAGTTTTTCAAGGCCTATCCACTGTGCCAACTTATAACTAAATCTGAGGGGGGTGCGATGGGGAGGTTCCCTTGTGAGAATGGCAGCGACATGAGAGTGGCATGCACACAGTATGGTATTTTACGGAGATTGAAAGCGGAGTATGGTACATCAGTTCAGTTGCAAAATGATTGATAGTAGGTTTACCCTGAAGAATGCTCTGAATCAGCGTGTTACGTGCGTGCGTGAGCGCGCGCGGGCGCGCCTGTATATGTGTGTGTGTGTGTGTGTGTGTGTGTGTACTACTGGAGGGTAGTGCGGAACGGTTTTGCTACTTGTCACTGTCTGCTACCGTTTAACGCTGCATGACAAATCACAGTGCTTCACTGATGCAAGACATCACTTTATCGCCTCGTTTCCCTGCCGGAGCGAGGCGAATGGTAGCCCTTCGTGGATGTCGATCGTAGTATCTTGAAATTACAGGCAGTAATGAGTGTAATGCTACTACAATGTATTGGCAACTTTGGAAGGTCTCAGCCTGGTAGTTTTTCCTCGGTAAACGCATCTCTTTTCGACAAAAGAGAAATTTTAGGAAAATTCAGTACGCCTAGTGTTTGTCCAGTGAGTAGTTTTTGTCTCTGATATGTGGATCTAAGGCAGATACAACCTCTATAATGGGATCTGATTTTTCCTGCTACAAATTCCATCAGAAACTGAAATAGGTGGCCGTCTTGTAAAATCACGGTGTTACAAAAATCACTGTTTTGCAGTCCAAGCCTTCTTTCGCGCACTTTTTCATACAGAATATTTGGTTGAATTCACAAGTCCTATTTCACTACTACTGTTTTTTTATAGTCTTTGCAGGGTAATCAATAATTCATTTGGCAACCAGTGTGCTGGATCTTAAAACATATTTTAACGATTGCGCTGTCATCGCCTTGTTGCCGCGTCGCTTGGTGTCACAGACGACTCAGCTGTTAGGACAAATCGAGACAGGGGTGTCTGTATTGGGTGACTGTACAGCGAGCGTTCACCGACAGCGAGAAAAGTTTCATAAGGTCTAGGGTGGCGGTTGAGCAATTGGTCAAGAAGCAACCATTTTCAACTGCTGAACCAGTTGCTTTACAGTCCGAATATGCAGAGACAAGAAGGAATCAAATGATTCAAATGGCTCTGAGCACTATGGGACGTAACATCTGAGGTCATCAGTCCCCTACAACTTAGAACTACTTAAACCTAACTAACCTAAGGACATCACAAAAATCCATGCCCGAGGCAGGATTCGAACCTGCGACCGTAGCAGTCTCGCGGTTCCGGACCGAAGCGCCTAGAACCGCACGGCCACCACGGGCGGCCAGAAGGAATCCACAGGGTAGAAAACAGCACTGATTCCGACACGGATTCACGTGATGATACTGATCTCGACACGACCGTAAATGAAAATGAAGAACTACCCTAAATGGACAACACAATAGCTAAAAAATAATATTAATCTCACTACTCTGTACCCAAGCTCAGAAAGTACACTCCTGGAAATAGAAATAAGAACACCGTGAATTCATTGTCCCAGGAAGGGGAAACTTTATTGACACATTCCTGGGGTCAGATACATCACATGATCACACTGACAGAACCACAGGCACATAGACACAGGCAAAAGAGCATGCACAATGTCGGCACTAGTACAGTGTATATCCACCTTTCGCAGCAATGCAGGCTGCTATTCTCCCATGGAGACGATCGTAGAGATGCTGGATGTAGTTCTGTGGAACGGCTTGCCCTGCCATTTCCACCTGGCGCCTCAGTTGGACCAGCGTTCGTGCTGGACGTGCAGACCGCGTGAGACGACGCTTCATCCAGTCCCAAACATGCTCAATGGGGGACAGATCCGGAGATCTTGCTGGCCAGGGTAGTTGACTTACACCTTCTAGAGCACGTTGGGTGGCACGGGATACATGCGGACGTGCATTGTCCTGTTGGAACAGCAAGTTCCCTTGCCGGTCTAGGAATGGTAGAACGATGGGTTCGATGACGGTTTGGATGTACCGTGCACTATTCAGTGTCCCCTCGACGATCACCAGTGGTGTACGGCCAGTGTAGGAGATCGCTCCCCACACCATGATGCCGGGTGTTGGCCCTGTGTGCCTCGGTCGTATGCAGTCCTGATTGTGGCGCTCACCTGCACGGCGCCAAACACGCATACGACCATCATTGGCACCAAGGCAGAAGCGACTCTCATCGCTGAAGACGACACGTCTCCATTCGTCCCTCCATTCACGCCTGTCGCGACACCACTGGAGGCGGGCTGCACGATGTTGGGGCGTGAGCGGAAGACGGCCTAACGGTGTGCGGGACCGTAGCCCAGCTTCATGGAGACGGTTGCGAATGGTCCTCGCCGATACCCCAGGAGCAACAGTGTCCCTAATTTGCTGGGAAGTGGCGGCACTGCGTAGGATCCTACGGTCTTGGCGTGCATCCGTGCGTCGCTGCGGTCCGGTCCCAGGTCGACGGGCACGTGCACCTTCCGCCGACCACTGGCGACAACATCGATGTACTGTGGAGACCTCACGCCCCACGTGTTGAGCAATTCGGCGGTACGTCCACCCGGCCTCCCGCATGCCTACTATACGCCCTCGCCCAAAGTCCGTCAACTGCACATACGGTTGACGTCCACGCTGTCGCGGCATGCTACCAGTGTTAAAGACTGCGATGGAGCTCCGTATGCCACGGCAAACTGGCTGACACTGACGGCGGCGGTGCACAAATGCTGCGCAGCTAGCGCCATTCGACGGCCAACTCTGCGGTTCCTGGTGTGTCCGCTGTGCCGTGCGTGTGATCATTACTTGTACAGCCCTCTCGCAGTGTCCGGAGCAAGTATGGTGGGTCTGACACACCGGTGTCAATGTGTTCTTTTTTCCATTTCCGGGAGTGTATATACTGACAACAAATTGTAAACACAATTTTACAGATTCAGGTTTAGTTATTTGGAAATCTAGACTTAGATGAAGAGCTGTGATTAGTGGTCCTCGACTTGATGGACAATTCCAAGACACACACCGTCATAGACACATGGTGAAGGGACATCCCTCCACTATCATCCTTCTATCTTCTGTTCTTATCCTTCTTAAAATATGGTTATGGCTTATATTTCGACTCTCCAAAATTTTATTAATTTCATAAGTATGTATTACCTTTTATTTCTCCTTCTTAAACGCAAGAATCTTGTATATTTTAGAAATTGTTTTCCGAATTATGATACAAGTAATAATATGTCATAAATCTTCTCTGTCTTCTTTATTGCCTATCTTCTGTTTGTAAATTGTCAATTTTAAGATTTTCGTTTCTTAATTACTCTTAAGTTTGTAACTATTTAAAACTGAAATATTATTAATCCCCATTAAAAGTAAGAAGTGACAAACAATAATCACATTCTGTACATGTACAGTTTCGTATTGTGAAAGTACGACCTGTCTTAGCCACAAGGTGGCAGGACATTTGTAAATGGCAGCAAATGAAATAAATTAAGTCCGGCCTTCTTCATCGATACTGTCGTCTGGTCGCGAATTGCAAGTTTGACGCCGGCGGACTTTTTCGGTGAAGGTGTGGATGTTTAAATACTATAATACTGCCTTGTCCTTAGACTTCGCCGCACAGCTGTTTGTGTGTCTGCCATCGGTATACTATTTTTTTTTTTCCGTTCTGTGTTCGTACCTTCGTAAGTAGTGGTCCATGATAGAAAGATAGTTTGAAATACCACTCTGAATGCAAATGTGGCTAACTAATTATTTTTCTTACTAATACGGTTTTCAGTATCTTTATATGTGTAGGATTATCTAGTGGTCGTTTGTACAGAGATCCTGGTCTGAGTGCTTTTCGTCGCTGTCTTACCTGTTCAATCCTGTAAAACTAGATTTTTGTTTTGTTTTACTTATTTGGCTAATATAACTGTAGACCACATTTTATGTAAATTACCGAAGTTATTTACTTAAAAGGTTTAATTACAATTTTATAAATTTTGTGGATCCACAAACAAAACCTTTCTTGTTAATAACGACTACTGGTAAAACTCTCGGTTGAATGGTGTTGGTCCATTACAGTATTTCGTTCCTGGTGTTTCATCCAAAGCTGCGCTGGACATCTCCAGATCTACTGGAAAACCTTTCGGTTGTATGGCCATGGTTCATTACAGTATTTCGTTACTGGCGTTTCAACAAAAGCTGCGCTGGGCATCTTCATATCTGCTTCTGGTTCCGCTGAGTCCAGCAGATGAACGGATCGGACGTTGGACAGTGACGTAGATTCTGCGAAAATGGGGGCACGGTAGAAATTCACACGTGATAAACAGAGATAATCATTTCACAGATAAAACTTATCTACTGAACTGCCTTCTGTCAAAGAAAAACGAAAGTAAGTATATAACAGTTGGCCGAAGGATAAGAATAAAACACAACGCTGGAGAACCCTGTCTCTTTCTCTTTTATTAAAGAAGTATCTTATCAGGTCGGGAAGATTTTACAGAAACGTTACCTCAGACCGGTTAGACCAACAAAAAAAATACGTCAAACCCTCATATCTATGAGGAGGATGTCTCCGTAAGTCCATCATTACGCAGATGGTTGCGGCACCTCGGTTGTTCTGTATAAAATGTCGAATCAAAACGATTTCAGCCGTCTAAATTTTCACTTGTTATTTTGTTTGAGCAACCAGTTTCAGTGCTACGTTACGCCATCTTCAGCCCCTGTGTAAAGACAGCAATGATAACAGCGTGAAGTACATGTCAAAATGGGCAGGGATATCTTTAATGTAAAGGTTGGAAGTCGTCTGCTGTCAGACACGTATCATGCTGTGTATTCATGCGTTCGTTGACAGGCATTCTCAATGAAATCTGCAGCCACTTCCCTGTCTGCTACGGTAGCTTATCTACGGGTGAGGATGTGAGTCTACATCTCAGGGGGTGACTGGACTTGACACGAGCCAGCCAATAAGAAAGATACACAGCAAAATTAGTTAGTGTCGCCACAAAGTCAACAGACAAATTACACTCTCTTCTTCCGCTTGGTGCCGTGAGGTTCTGCGGAAGTGTTCAGTATAGTGACTTTGTCTGCTGATAGTGAAACGGGCATATCGAAGCTACTTCGTCATAGGTTATGGTAAGATGGGTGCTGGCGACCACGCTTGCGTTTCATTTATGTGATTGTACGTCGCACGGTATTCCACATTACTGTACGTTAAATTTCTTTTTCCGAGGTATTTTGCAGCAGTGTTTAACGAGGGAAATGTAAAGTCTTTTTTCAATCTCACAACTTCAGAGCACACGGGAATCAATGTTGTTGTTGTTGTGGTCTTCAGTCCTGAGACTGGTTTGATCCAGCTCTCCATGCTACTCTATCCTGTGCAAGCTTCTTCATCTCCCAGTACCTACTGCAACCTACATCCTTCTGAATCTGCTTAGTGTATTCATCTCTTGGTCTCCCTCTACGATTTTTACCCTCCTCGCTGCCCTCCAGTACTAAATTGGTGATCCCTTGATGCCTCAGAACATGTCCTACCAACCGATCCCTTCTTCTAGTCAAGTTGTGCCACAAACTTCTCTTCTCCCCAGTGCTATTCAGTACCTCCTCATCAGTTATATGATCTACCCATCTAATCTTCAGCATTCTTCTGTAGCACCACATTTCGAAAGCTTATATTCTCTTCTTGTCCAAACTATTTATCGTCCATGTTTCACTTCCATACATGGCTACGCTCCATACAAATACTTTCAGAAACGACACTTACATCTCTACTCGATGTTATCAAATGTCTCTTCTTCAGAAACGCTTTCCTTGCCATTGCCAGTTTACATTTGATATCCTCTCTACTTCGACCATCATCAGTTATTTTGCTCCCCAAATATCAAAACTCCTTTACTACTTTAAGTGTCTCATTTCCTAATATAATTCCCTCAGGATCACCCGACTTAATTCGACTACATTACATTATCCTCGTTTTACTTTTGTTGATGTTCATCTTATATCCTCCTTTCAAGACACTACCCATTCCGTTCAACTGCTCTTCTAAGTCTCTGACAGAATTACCATGTCATCGGCGAACCTCAAGGTTTGTATTTCTTCTCCATGGATTTTAATACCTACTCCGTATTTTTCTTTTGTTTCCTTTACTGCTTGCTGAATATACAGATTGAATAACATCGGGGAGAGGCTACAACCCTGCCTCACTCCCTTCGCAACCACTGCTTCCCTTTCATGCCCCTCGACTCTTACAACTGCCATCTGGTTTCAGTACAAATTGTAAATAGCCTTTCGCTCCCTGTATTTTACCCCTGCCACCTTCAGAATTTGAAAGAGAGTATTCCAGTCAACACTGTCGTCACGGGAATCAATATCCAGTTCTCATTCAGTCATCCTAGCTTTCGATATTTTTGGCCCCCTGCTTTCCCACTCATCAAATAACATTTCGGTGGTTCATTCTGATATATGATAATCTTCTTCATTTCTGTTGTATATGGATGGTCGTGTAAAGACCATGTGTTACGTTAAGTTAAATTTGTATATAAAGTATGATGTTTTTATTCAATTTCTGAACGATATGTTATGTGTGCGTATAATTTGGAATATTTTCGAACTTATTTTTCACTCCTCTTTACGTCATTCAAGCTAAACTTTCGTGTGTTCCATATCTCTACATTCGTTCACTTAAGAAGTACTTCCTCGAACGTGCTATTTTCAATTTAATCATACTTAAAGCCGAGAGAGAGAGAGAGAGAGAGAGAGAGCAAACAGCCTTCAAGAGTGATGAATTAGTTTTTTTTAATGAAATTTTCTCCTACACACATACGTTACTGTTGGTGTGCAAATTCCAGCCAACTGCCTCTTCTGGATACAATTCCACCGTCACACCAGCTCAGATCCCGACCGTTTACTAGGTGCTGTAGGATAGAAAGGGCACAGACATCTTCATCACACGCGTTGTTCCTTCAACATGTAATTCATTCACAGGTAGAATCTGTAGCTGCATAAGTGTAATATAATGTTTGCAGTTTTGTCTTTGTTTAATTACTGTTCATCCACTCTTTTAATTGTTCCGTAGCAATAGGAGAAAGTTTATGCCACTACGAAATATAAAACCAAAGTTTTTGAGATTGCGTTTGATTACATATGGGTCAGATCTTATACAAACGGGTAATGCTACAAGGCATTACAAATTGGGTACATATTCTCTCATGAACCCACGGACATGTTAGGGTAACAAGTAGTGCAAGGCTTTCAAGGTTAAGCTGTATTGCCCGCAGCTCGTGGTCGTGCGGTAGCGTTCTCGCTTCCCACGCCCGGGTTCCCGGGTTCGATTCCCGGCGGGGTCAGGGATTTTCTCTGCCTCGTGATGGCTGGGTGTTGTGTGATGTCCTTAGGTTAGTTAGGTTTAAGTAAAGTTCTAGGGGACTGATGACCATAGATGTTAAGTCCCATAGTGCTCAGAGCCATTTGAACCATTTTTGTTAAGCTGTATTGGCTCCAGGGCGCTTCCGTGAGGTATATCTATTTCAGTGCATTTAGTACTGAACGACACGAACGCCAGCTCGAAAGCTCTGTTTGTGAGATATGAGTGTATCAGGACGTAGACTGGTACCGAATTCCCATTCGTTCTGTTCCGGCTCGTACCTAACGCCACACTTGGCTATTTGTTGCTGTGTCCGCCCACAACCTAGCGTTCCTCTATCCATAGTACTGACCTTTCCTTTCGAGTTCTAATATTATGTCCTTCTATTCCTGAGACAGCGCGGACGACGTTTTCCTAAGAAAATTATGTGGTCCTACTTCTGGAGGCCCAACGGTCTTTGCGCAGTGGTAACACCGGTTCCCGTCAGATCACCGAAGTTAACCGCCGTCGAGCTGGGCTAACACTAGGAGGGGCTATGATCCGGTCTGCCGAGCGCTGTTGGTAAGCGGGGTGCACTCAGCCCTTGTGAGGCAACCTGAGGAGCTACTTGATTGAGAAGTAGCGGCTCCGGTGTCGTAAACTGACATACGGCCGAGAGAGTGGTGTGCCGACCAAATGCCCTTCCCTACCCGCATCCAGTGACGCCTGTGGTCTGAGGATGACACGGTGGCCGGTCGGTACCGTTGAGCCTTCATGGTCTGTTCGGGCGGACTTTAGTTTAGTTTAATTCTACTTCTAAAGACGGTTGGACAAGGCGTTATAACAGACTGCATACAAACAGCTCAGTCCGAGTGCTGATGTTAAAATTATTGCAAAACCATTTCTCGCCGGCGATCTAAAGCTATGCTAGGACTGTTGATGCGATGTTGGCTTTGACCTTCGAGGTTTCCACTCAATCGGTAGGCGACAACTTCGGCGGAGTTCAGAGTTCTGCGTTCTGTAGAAACGCAGAATTTGTTGTCGGACCAGGAGTCATTGCTTGGTCAATACAAAGCGGTCGATATTTGATGCGGGTCTTCTTGATGCTGAGAAAAGCTGAATACTTTTATAATCTTCGTTAACAGCACTTTTACTAGCCAGTCTATCTTTTCCTCAGTTGGCCTAACCAACATGGTCGCCATAGTATTGTTTTTATATTGTAGTCTTTCGTTTTATGGTGCTGGGTAATCCTCTGTCAACCACGAACTCTATTTATACACGTGTTTGTAATTTTGCTCGGCTGGTAGAGAAATAGCAAAGATGAAAGAAACTAGTTTGAAAAGTTCTATAGGAAAATCCTCACTCTTTAGAACACCTCCCCTTCTCTCTCAAATGCATCCACACACACACACACACACACACACACACACACACACACACACACAGCCAGACACACACACGCACACACACACACACACACACCCGCGCGCGCGCACACACACACACGCACACACACACACACACACACACACACACACACACACACACACACATACACACACGCGCGCGCACGCACGCGCGCACACACACACGCACGCACGCACACACACACGCACACACACACACACACACACACACACACACACACACACACACACACGCACGCACACACGCAAGCACGCACGCACGCACGCGCACACACAAAAAGGAGCACGTAGTGGCAGAGAACGTCGCGAGATGAAAAGAAAGCTGAGATGCAGGAGTTTCAAATTCTTTTGCTGCATACAAGGCTAGCACTCGCGCAGTTGACACCTTTATATGCCTTTCCACTCCTATCCCGCAATATTCCCTTTCAGGCTAGGCGTATGTTCAATAACTGCATGCCGCTCCAACACACACAGTTGTTGTGTTCGAGGGTTACGTCAGTGTCCTCGTTGCTGCATGCAGTGAGTTCGCTGCCGAATAACAGACGCTCCGGATTATTACAGTTCTCTTCCTTGGGAACTACGTGTTGCTGCTTCGGCCATCGCAGTTTCATTATGAGACACAGAAAGCTTTAACGTTCTCTGATGCTGTGCAGCAGCCTGGAGTAACTAGCACATTAATAGCCACCTACTAAACACGTAACTGTACTAACAGAAGTCGTAAAAGATGTAGAAACCATGCAGAACTCCAACATGTCTACGTAAGAATGTAACGATAAAAGGAAATGTAACTATGGACACCAAAATTAATTCGAATGTCATTAAATTTTACTAGTTGTGGCCCTACTAGAAAAGCTTTCGACGTTACCTTCGATTGTCCTGTGTGCCCATACTCCCAACCATTCAGAGTGAACGTACAGTGTGGGCCTCTAACTCACAATCGAATATTCGTCGCCACTATCAATAGTTTTAATTAACTAACAGGGTAGGTGTTTCAACTGTATGAGTAGTATTTGATTGGAGCATAGGCACTGGGTTCGTTGTGTGTCGCTGATGGCAATAGTCGCTTCTTGAAGAATTGCCTTGCTTTCTGATTAAATAGCAATATCGTTTGTGAATTATATGTCGTTTCTGCGATATAACTACACCGCTGCCTACGTTCTTTATGGCATTATGAGTTGGGGCCTTTATTTTAATCCACGTTGTTCCGACTGCTGTTGTACAAAAGGACCTAATCATATTGCACTAGTGTGTATTTCATACATCCTAGGTTATTCTGACTTCATGCCATTAAATATTCAGGTATGTTTAAAGTACGAGGGCCGTTCAGAAAGTAACCTCCGGTTGATTTAAAAAAATACACCAAGTTAAATAAAAATATTTTAATATATACATCTTACAACTACATCTTTGCACTATTTTTCTACATAGTCTCCATAGCGATTGAGGCACTTATCGTATTTCTTCACAAGCTTTGAAATTCCTTCTGCATAAAAATCACCCGCTTGTGCCTGGAGCCAGCCTGTGACCGCATCTTTGAGCTCTTCGGTAACCCAATCTTGCTGTCATTATCTCGTACAAGAGAGTCTTAGAAATCTGTGGAAAACCAGTAGACAACTCCGACATTGAGAAACGTCGATTTTCACGAACTTTTGCATCAACTGTCTGAACCAATGATGGTCTACCACTCCTCTCTTCATCATGAACGTTTTCTCGTCCACTTTTAAATAAACGTACCCATTCACGGACAACTCCTTCACTCATAACTCTTGGTCCGTACACGGCACAAAGCTCACGATGAATAGCTGCTGCAGAATATCCTTTGGCTGTAAAAAACCTTATGACAGCACGCACTTCACATTTGGCGGGGTTTTCTATTGCAGCACACGTTTCAAACTGCCACAAAAACTAAACTAGCGCAGGTACGACGTTCACTCGACCACGGCTTGATGCCGACTGACCTGTTGAGTGCGTGAACGCACAGATGGCGTCGCTACTCCCCCACAACCCGCACTGTGACCAATCGGAGGTTACTTTCTGAACCGCCCTCGTATAATAGTTTCCACGTTAAAATTATAAACTTTGCTCCTTCAACCACCAGGCATTATGTCAATCTAGTTCACGTCGTGGATATTTTACGAAACTATGAGGAACAATCAACAGTGGTTCACTCGATAAAGCACTTCCCCGTGAAAGCCAAAGGTCTTGAGTTCGAGTCTCGGCCCGTAACACAGTTTCAATTGCCAGGAAGTTTCTATCAGCGCACATTCCACTGCAGACTGAAAATTTCATTCAGAAAACACCCACCAGGCTGCGGCTATAGCCATGTCTCAGCAATATCCCTTCTTCTGGGAGTGCTAGTCGTGCAAGTTTCGCAGGATCGCTTCTGAAGTCTGGATGGCAGGAAACGAGGTACTAGCGGAAGTAAAGCTGTGAGGACGGGTCGGGAGTCATGCTTGGGTAGCTCAGTCGTCACGAACACCTCAGTCCGTAAAGCCCTCCGATCTGATCCATCCTACGTCACTTACTATCGTGCTATTCGACATAACGCTACGGTGTGGGTTACAGGTATTGCGTTGTCATACTTTTTTAGTGAGGGCATTGCAGAGCTTTTAGATTTTTGGCCCTATTTAACGAGCGACTACAGTGCTTTACGGCGCAAGGCGTCGTATGGTTCGCTCTTTGCGAATTACTTGGGGTAGTTGTTTACGCGCCCTCCAGAGCATTGAGTGTACGGGGTGTGAGAAGAGATTGAAGATGTAGGACAGAATGAGCTGATGAGAGACATCAACGGTAATTACAGGGTGTTTAGCCCTCGATGAACGAGAAGACGACCTGGACATCTCACCGTCTGGTTGCTGTTGGCACCCCCGGAAGAAGATTCAAAAATTAAGTACAATACTAAAATAAACACTGTACCCTTTCCTTCTTCCCTTTTCTTCTACAAAACGATGATAGCCGTATTTAATTTTTGTTCGTGGGCGGAGACGGAAGCGGTGCCAAACGTCCGTCGTAGTTAGCTTTTAGGGTGAAAGTGGCGTTGGCACAAGATATTGCGTTTCTATGAAATTTACATATGTTTCGGGTGTAGTATGAGTGTTAGGGGCCAACACCTGAAGTGGAAGAGATGTAGGGGAAGATAGGTGGTCAGGTCATCTGCCTGGTGAGCAGGAGCATCGACAATGGCTTTCGCTTTCCCACTGGCAAAACCGATTGTATGAATTTCTGGGGGCGCAATTGATTTCTTTCACCATCTTTACAACTTTTGCCTGTTGCTCTTTCGTTCGTTGAAACTACGAAATTCCTAGGGCTCATGCTCGATAGGAAACTTTCTATGGTCCTACTATGTGTCTTACCTGCACGCCTGCTTTACGCAGTTCCTCAATGTCCTACGTATCCTCAGAAGTACTTCTTGGGGAGACGATCGGATCACCCTCCTCTATTTGTACCAGTCCCTTGTCCGTTCGAAACTAGACTTTGGTTGCTTCGTTAATGCATCTGCACGTCCATCGCTCTTACGCTATCTCAATACAACCCACCATCGTGGTAACCATTTGGCCACTGGCGCCTTTTACACTTGCCTGGCTGAGAGTCTGTCTGCAGAAGCCGCCGAACTGCCACTGTCCTACCGCCGTGACTTCCTTTTCAGCAGGTATGCATGCCGTTTGCCTTCCACATCTGTCCACCAATCCTATTCCTCCTTCGTCGATGACTCCTTTGATCGCCAGTATGGTCTTGTCCCTCTTCTCTGTTACCTCCTAGAGTTCGCTTTCTGCTCTTGCTGTGGTAGCTTAACTTCACTCTACCTGCCGTTTACCTGATGGGTGTGAACCCTTCACCAGCTTGGTTTAGTGGGCCGGCCCGTGTTCACCTTGGCCTTCATTCATTTCCTAAGGACACTACCTGACCCTCGCTCTATAAGCGTAACTTTCACGACCTTCTCACTGAACTTTGCGCTACTACTTTAGTGTACACTGATGGCTCTCGGACTGACCGTGGTATCGGCTGTGCCTTCGATATTGGCACCTACGATTTTCGGCATCGCTTTCGGGAACACTGCTCAGTATTTATAGCACAACTCTTCGTCCTGTATCAGGCCCCGCTGTTCATCCGGTGACACGGGCTTTACAACTGTGTCATCTGCACTAACTCTCGCAGTGCCCTTCAGTACCTCTGTGTGCCGCACACCTTCCATCCCTTTGTGCAACAGGTACAGGAAAGCTGTCTTTTCTTCACTCTTGTTGGAAACACTGCCATGTTTATGTGGGTTCCTGATCACGTCGGTCTGAGGGTAAACGAGGCCGCTGATGCTGCTGCCAAGGCTGCAGTCCTCGTACCTCAGCTACCTAGTTCTTCCATTCCCTCTGAAGATCTCTGTGCTGCCGTCTGTCAGCAGATGGTGTCACTTTGGCACGACCACTAGTCCTCCCTCCATGGAATAAACTCCAGGGAATTAACCTTGTCCCAGCGACTTGGACGATCTCCTCTCGGCCCTATCTCCGTGAGGTCATTTTAGCTAGGTTGCGTATCTCCATTTGTTAAGCGGCACTCCCCTACCACTTTGTACTCATTGTCCTCAACCTTCGACGATTTTCCATTTCCTTACGGAATGCCCTTGTTTTAACCACTTACGCTCTCATTTATGTTTGCTGTCTGAGTTGTCGGCCGTTTTAGCAAAAGATGCGCGGGCTATCGTCCGCGTTTTACTTTTTATCCTTCATAGCAACATAGCGAAGGACAATTAATCTTTGGTTCAGGAACTCCATTTATCTAAATCGTATTTCATGGACCTTTCTCCGAATCCCTGTTTTCAGCTATCTTTCCTTCCGTCGTTTTTACCTCCGTTTTTGTTCTTCTAGTTCTGTGGTTCTGGCATGGGTGTGCATCACTCTAGTTGTTTTATGCGCCCTAAAACAAAACCAAACAAAACAATCACATTTTGAACATATTATTTTTTATTTGGTTTGACAGGGGTTGTTTTTACATCTACCTCCATCGCTGCATTGATCTACCATTGGGAGATAGTTTATACCATCCCACTGTATATTTGATGGATGTCGTCTCTCTTCTCCGGATCTTTTCTGTTCAGCGATTTTTTCACTTGCCACTTATTTTCCTCTTTGCCTTTGTCCCTGCCCTCACAAGACTTTAAGCTGCACCCATTTGAAAATGCAGTAAGGTTCAGTACTTTGTTGTCTTCGATATTCCAACCAGCTCTTAACTAAAGCAAAATCAATAGTATGGTCCAGCATTCTTAGAGTCCATTTTCTGGACATGATAAAGATTCTATAAAGTCCAAAGCTCAACAACTTCTGGGCGCCTGGTTGTTACGTAAGATCTTAACGATTTATTCCATCGCTGAACAGTGTCGTCTTCTTCACCTTCCCCAATAAAATTTGAGCCAACTACCACAGTTCCATTATCAAGCTACTTTGTCGACACTAGATCATTCTCTACTGACAACCTGATCAGAAAATTCCCTGTCCTTCTTTCTGATATCGATGTCATTTATCAGAGTAGAAGAAAAAAACCTATTTATACGAACTGTGCCAGCATCAAAAACTTTTCTGTACTTTAGTACTTGAAGAAGATGGTAGGTGAAGAAATAACTGTCACAATATAGCCTGTGTCCTTCACTTTTTATTCTGTCATACAAATGGAGTACAGCAGCACCACGTAAACCAAATATATTCTTGTCCTGTTCATCAAGTACAGAGATAGCTCCTTGATAAATTTGGAAATCATAACCTTACGACTTAGAAGAAAGATTAAGAAAAGGCAAACATACGTTTCTAGCATTTGTAGACTTAGAGGAAGCTTTTGACAATGTTAACTGGAATACTCTCTTTCCAATTCTGAAGCTGGCAGGGGTAAAATACAGGGAGCGAAAGGCTATTTACAATTTGTACAGAAACCAGATGGCAGTTGTAAGAGTCGAGGGGCATGAAATGGAAGCAGTGGTTGGGAAAGGAGTGAGACAGGGTTTTAGCCTATCCCCGATGTTATTCAATCTGTATATTGAGCAAGCAGTAAAGGAAACAAAAGCAAAATTCGGAGTAGGCATTAAAATTCATGGAGAAGAAGTAAAAACTTTGAGGTTCGCCGATGACATTGTAATTCTGTCAGAGACAGCAAAAGACTTGGAAGAGCAGTTGAACGGAATGGACAGTGTCTTGAAAGGAGGATATAAGATGAACATCAACAAAAGCAAAACGAGGATAATGGAATGTAGTCAAATTAAATCGGGTGATGCTGAGGGAATTAGATTAGGAAATGAGACACTTAAAGTAGTAAAGGAGTTTTGCTATTTAGGGAGTAAAATAACTGATGATGGTCGAAGTAGAGAGGATATAAAATGTAGTCTGGCAATGGCATGGAAATCGTTTCTGAAGAAGAGAAATTTGTTAACATCGAGTATAGATTTAAGTGTCAGGAAGTCGTTTCTGAAAGTATTTGTATGGAGTGTAGCCATGTATGGAAGTGAAACATGGACGATAACTAGTGTGGACAAGAAGAGAATAGAAGCTTTCGAAATGTGGTGCTACAGAAGAATGCTGAAGATAAGGTGGGTAGATCACGTAACTAATGAGGAGGTATTGAATAGGATTGGGGAGAAGAGAAGTTTGTGGCACAACTTGACTAGAAGAAGGGATCGGTTGGTAGGGCATGTTTTGAGGCATCAAGGGATCACAAATTTAGCATTGGAGGGCAGTGTGGAGGGTAAAAATCGTAGAGGGAGACCAAGAGATGAATACACTAAGCAGATTCAGAAGGATGTAGGTTGCAGTAGGTACTGGGAGATGAAGAAGCTTGCACAGGATAGAGTAGCATGGAGAGCTGCATCAAACCAGTCTCAGGACTGAAGACCACAACAACAACAAGTAATACCGCTTATGCGAGCCAGAACGAACATTTTTATTCCGAAAGGGCATACTGCTTGATTGAATATTGGCCTTTGAATGGAACCATCTCTTCATCAACCCACAGTGATTCTTCAAGAGAAAGCTTTAAACATCTTCTTCTGATGGCATTACGCAAAGGGCGAACTTCAAGCAATTTGTCGCTTGAGCCTGCAGGCCATTCTAAATTGTTGACTAAATGCAGAGTATTGTGCAGCTGAAACAACCTATCTCTAGTCACTGTATATGAGAACAAATCTATTCCAATGAACTTGTCATAGTGCATTCTAACTCGAGGAAATTTAAAGGTGCCTATTGCTGTATGCAGCCCAATGAGGGAAATTGGAAATCTGTGGTAAGGTCTTATGGGACCAAACTGCTGAGGTCATCGGTCCCTAGGCGTACTCACTACTTAATCTAACTTAAGCTAACTTACGCTAAGGACAACACACACACACACACGCACCCATGCCTGAGGGAGGAGTGGAACCTCCGACAAGGGGAGCCGCGCGGACCTTGACAAGGCGCCCAATGAGGGCTTTTATTTTATATGGATTAGTTGTTTTGAAATTTGCATTAGGAGTTTGCAATGCATTCATATTTGCGTATCTCGAAAACAGTTCTTATTCTTGTTCACGGATGTGCTTCTAGCTAACTGGGTCTTGCAGAAGTCCATGATGATGACAGGACTGTTCCTCTAAATGAATAGGAGGAGGACACCAAAAGTGACCTCCATATTTTACTTCTTCTTTCCTTGTGAAATATCCTTACTGTGGTTCGTTATTATCTAGTTACTGCATGTACAGGTAGCTCATTTGACTTTTCTTTGTCTTCGAGATCAGCATCATGAAATAAAATTTCCTCCACTGTAGTTTCTATGAATTCCAGAAAATCCTCTTTCGCTGTCTTTTTCTCACATAGTATCTGTGTACCTTGGCAAACAGCTACTGAATGTTTCCAAAAAATGGTTCAAATGGCTCTGAGCACTATGGGACTCAACATCTGTGCTCATAAGTCCCCTAGAACTTAGAACTACTTAAACCTAACTAACCTAAGGACATCACACACATCCATGCCCGTGGCAGGATTCAAACCTGCAACCGTAGCAGTCGCGCGGTTCCTGACTGAGCGCCTAGAACCGCTAGACCACCGCGGCCGGCAATGTTTCCAAGATTATCTTCATCGTCTGATATAACAATATCGGTGTTTACCACTAGAAAGTATGCAAATTGCAATAATCAGTGCGTAAATACCCCTGGAGCACATTGCAATAGGTCCGCCATCTCCACTGTTTTCCGATGTACACCATACCAGAGTGAGAGGACAGCAAGACGCATGAAGCTAAAACCGGCAGATGTCCAGAAAACAGGCCACTGGTGTTGCAGGTGAAGGAAACCATTTATTGTTAGGAAATGTTTAAAATGTCGTTCAGCTTCGCCACCGTGAGATACACTTCTTGTTTGCCATAATTTGATTGGTGTTTGGGTGGTATGATAACTTGTCCGTATTCGCTACTGTCAAAAAGATCCCTTCTACTGAACAAGTCCTCAGGGGCCTTAAGGCGTGAATTTTAAGAGTCCATGTTCACTAGACGTTATTTTCTTGTGTTGATCCTTATTACTACATTTAAAAGTTTCGGTGAAGTTCTGGTTCGATCTGTAGAAAGCGTCAGGAAGCAAAATACGACTATCACGTCTCCATCAGACAAACTAAAAAACTGCAGCAACGATTCAGCTGATCGAAGACAGTATTCTACCCGAGAAATATCATCATGGGACAACATAATGTCGCGCGAAGTTAAAGGCTAAACGAAAAAAAATACTGTCACTGATGGGTTAGATTTGAATATCGCATGAGTGAGATATGGAAGATTCAAAGAAGAGCGCGCTTTTCGTCGTTGGTTCCTAAGCGCGAAAGCGTCACAGGGATTATCGAACTCCAGTGGCAAACGCTTTAAGAGAGGCTTTGTGCAACAAGGAGTGGTTTACTTTTTAAACTGCATAGGTGAACATTTCTAGAAGAGTCAACCAATATAACGCTTCCTCCTACGTGCAAAAGCCAATATTAATTCGTTTGCTACATAATGGAGTAACTTTCATAATAAAAAATTGGTTCACTGGATCACTGAGTTTCACTGACAAAGCCCAGTTTCTAATTTATCGCTTGTGGTTTAATCTATAACTGTTATTACAAAGAAATATCAGCATAACTGCTAGGTAAATAACAGTCTTTACCAATAGGTAAATTCAAATAATCTTTCTGCTTGCTGCAGTTACGACAGTCAGTATTACGGTGAGTAACGTAGCAAAAAGTTTCTGTGCACAACCAGTAAACAATCTTATTTTAATTGATCTTTGAAAATTAATATAATATGTTGTATGTGTTTGCTATTGGATTATTATTTGGCTACTATGACATGTGTGGTATGAAGTACTTGAAAGTGTGCGATACTGTACCTACGTTATGACGCCGATAACTATTCTTACGTAAGATTATTGACTAGTATTAAGTTCAGTTTCAATTTAATTATTGTTGTTTCGTGGAGGAACTGGGGACCCTTGGTTCTCTTCATTAATGAAAACGCTGAAAACATTTTTCCCAAATTTTACACTAACTGTTTTTAATTAAAAACTAGTTTACGTAATAAACGTATATAAAGTTAATCGAACTTTGTTTCTAATCGCCATTGCTTAAACAGTGAGCAGAGGCCATTCGGTTATAACTTCATCTACTTCTCTCGGTTTTCCATTATTCTTCGGAGTAGATGCCCTTTCCCCACAGATTACGGACTTCAGGTACACGGTCTAATAGAAAAGCCTAATTAGCCGGAGAGGTAGGAGGGTTATGACAACCATTACCCACCATGCATTTAGACTGTCTGTAGGAATGGCTTTTCATATACTGCAAATACTCAAATTAATATTGCGCAAGGTTGAAATTTTAATCAGTCTATTCCACTGACATGGGAAAATGGCAGTGTGCAAGCTTTTTAGCTTCCTTTTTTTTTTTTTACTGAGTTTAAGTGGTGTGAGCTCTCTTTTGATTTTCATACTTCGTGATTGTAGCCTACACTGCATATTTTTGAAACAGAAGTCTTCAATAGCGATACGTTACGCCACATAGGTTCTCAATACGGACAATTCTATATTTGGTTGTCAGCAGCATTGTCGTTTGCTATAGTATTCTGTGAGCAGTAAGTGAGGGAATCGGATGTCATTCACGCTGATGAGTGGTCTGGAAATACGTAGCAGAACACAGAGGTGGATATGCAAAGGTTATTTGAGAACTTTGAAAATTTTCAGATAATGTTGTCGCTGCATTGCTTGTTCACACGTAATTTATTATGAGTTTGAGAAAGACAAATACTCAGCAAGTTCAAGAAAACTTATCTGTTCACCTGGCTTGCAGCCAGAGTTATAGATTAACCAATCCTTTACGATTCTATTCAAAATGGCTCTGAGCACTATGGGACTTAACATCTGAGCTCATCAGTCCCCTAGAGTTAGAACTACTTAAACCTAAGTAACCTAAAGACATCACACGCAGCCTTGCCCGAGGCAGGACTCTAACCAGCGACCGAAGCAGCAGCGCGGTTCCGCACTGAAGCGCCTAGAACCGTTCGGCCACATCTGCCGGCGACAATTCTGTTAACTAATTTCATGGCAGAATAGCATTTCATAAAAGAACTGAATTTTGGAAAGATGTCTGTAATTGTTAAGAATGGTTAATATTTTTCGTTACATTTTATACACGTATGGAATGCGAGCACTTACTGTATTTTTATTAATGAAACAGCTGATAAAGTGTTACTACACGCTCGATATTCTTGTGCAGTATGGAGCAGACTACATGGTGTTAACGAAAATATCTTTGCAACGAAAAATATTAGCCATCTGTAGATGTGCATGGTAGGCCGAAACCTGTGATGGCAGTAAAATAAAACGATCAAGAAGTATTTGTGGCTGGTAGCGTCATTTACCAACTATCATCAAAATCTCTTGTGGCAAATTTCACATTACAGTCAGGACACATAAAGATCATTTACAGTTAAGTTTTGCATTTAAAAATTGTTATCAGGTTCAGTTTACGTAAAGTTACTTCAGATCTCATTTACTCTGTTGGACAGTGTTATTATTATGGTGTAGTGCTGCATTCCTGTGTACATCATTTGATGTTTGAAATTTTATTTCGTTGGTTTGCATACAGTATTGTACAGAGCATTTTAATGGAATTATTTTGGGCAGTTACTCTTTCAAACTCTTTTTGTAATTTTACGTAGAACTTTTATTCTGTTTGTAACGTGTGCTGGAAATGCAAGTCACGTACAGTGAGGTCACAGTTGGTAGTACTGTTCACTGCAATGTGCAATACAGAATTTCACGGGACAGCTTATTTCTCTAGTTATTTCTGTGTTGTAATACAGTTTTATTTGGATTTCGGGACTATTTTTATTACATAGCTTTTACGTAATCACACCGTTTGCATTATTCACGTTCACGTTCAACACAGACATACACGGAAGTTTAAAGACTAGGAAACCAACAAACAACGACATGAAACGACACAAGTATAAGGTTGGTAGTATTCGCTCAGGTTGTTGATGGTTTCCTTTACTCTCAGTATACACGTTCCCAAACCAACTGGGAAACTTAGTGCCGTGAACAGTGCTGTAACGATTTAGCGAAGGTAAAGTCCGCTGTAACGATGCTCCTCCTTCCTTTTGCGCCAGCGGAGACCAATCTCGATGGCGGCCCAGCAGGCACTAATGTCCTCTAGGCGTCCGGCCCGCTGAGAACATGATGAAAACACGGTCGGAATCTCTTACGCCCAACACGCACCCTCGCACGAGGAGGGAGTTTTAATTTGGCGAGTCTCGGGTGTCCCCTGGGTGCGGTCTGTGCCGGCAGCTGCGCCCGAGGACACGCGGTGGCGGGGGCGTCACGCCCCCAGCACTCCCCCGCCCCCGCCACCGCCCCCCGAGGAGCCATCCTTCAGACGCCGCCGCCACAGCAGCCTCTCGCCACTACGTGGCAGCACGCGGACAACCCCCCCCCCCTCCCCCCAGTACGCTCCAGATTTTAATACGCGCTCCGAGAGTAGCGCTGAGGCCCGCCATCTAATGAAAGTCTCCTCTAATTCCGCCGGCTGAGAGGCGGCGGCTGCTGAGTTAATGAAGCGGCCCGTTGTCGCTGCAGTATGTTTCCTAGGCCCGTTCGAGTACATGGTCGAGAGTGTTAAGCATACTGAACAGTGTTCATGGATTAAACTATTTGAAACTACGAAATCCTATTGCCTCATCGATGAACTTGCGCTGCTAAAAATCAGACTTACGGTAGAGATCGTCCTCGACAATGACGCTGTCGTGTTATGACACAGAATGGAGGGAAGACTGGGGGTTACAGGTCAGTCTGCTATTTACGAGCAGTTAGGAGCTAATATAGAAGGACAAACTTCTTGTGGAGGTAGCTTGACTGCATGGGTCAGCGCCAAACATTGTCACTGGGTACCTTACGAGAGGCGCATATTTTGGCACTCGTTAACATGCTCGCAGCAGGAGACTCAAGGATACTCAGGGGCCACATTGATTTGCAGTCAGATAACTGAGACACTGAAGGCTGATTCCAAACACTAGAACAAGCAAATGAGGCAACTGATTGCACAACAGAAATCAGTGTCTACGTCCATGGGGCGAGAGCTACCAGCAGTCGCTAGGAGCTAATTAAAGTATAAACTTCAGGAGCATCTCTCCGAGTGAGGATAACAGATTTGTCGGAGCTGAGCCAAGGCTGGCGACGAGCGACACAAAGTTGGTGCCCCAACGATCTCACTGAGAACTCCGTCTGAAACAAAAACACGGGTTTTTAGGGGTTTGTGGTGGCGCACTATTTCTGCTTTCCTATAGCCAACACGCCAATCAACTGTCACTTTACAGACTTCGGCCAAACTAAGTAGCAGCTCTGCACCTTCAGAGCGTCTCTGGCCAACTACATTCATATTCCTCTCCTTCTCCTACTCGGTAGCTAAGGCTGTTTCTGGACTTAACATTAGCAACGTTCAGCTGAAGGGCCTTCCTATTATGTAGACAAACGTGAGGCCTATCTTGAGTGGGGACTGTTGGTGAGACACTTTAAGCTGTGTACTCCTACTGCCGTTGCGGTCCTCAAGGGCAAGTTCAAATGGCTCTGAGCACTATGGGACTTAACATCCATGGTCATCAGTCCCCTAGAACTTAGAACTACTTAAACCTAACTAACCTAAGGACAGCACACAACACCCAGTCATCACGAGGCAGAGAAAATCCCTGACCCCGCCGATAATCGAACCCGGGAACCCGGGCGTGGGATGCGAGAACGCTACCGCACGACCACGAGCTGCGGACTCAAGGGCAAGTATCAAACTTCTTGCCTCTGCTGAGAAGTGCCCTTTTGTCACTGTCTTCTAAAGTGACGCTTTGCAGCAGCGTCTAGGCGTTGGATGGCGCTAGCAGATAATTCTCTGAAGTGAAACATCCCCTCTGCGACCGCTGTCCCGAGTCTCTGCAATTCTCAAGGTTTTAGCATTACTGTTTACCTCTGGCAATCTAAATGCTAGCACATTTGCCAGCTTTTTGCATTGTGTCTCTGATTTTCTGAGTGCCCTAGTTGGCTTCCGACAGCATTCCAGTACCTAGTGTAACCTGCAAGGGTGATCGTTTGAGGTTTTGATGTGCAAGGAAAATCGCTATTATCTTAGCTACCCTCTGGGACATGAAATGAGTCCCTTGATAGACGATAAGATGATTACTCAGAAAACTGTCAGGGATCATCAACTACTGCTTCCCAGGGTAACAGTCGTTTTCATGCAGTATGAAATGTGCGGTGGATACAGCGTGAAAATGTAATCAATGCCTGTCAAAATTTGCTAGAAACCGAAACCAACATGGAAAAATACAATGAACCTTTCTCATCGCCTGTGGAGCAACACGAAATGAACTTAGAAGGAATTTGTGTGTAACTGGACTAAACCCTGCTGAGCCTAAGGGTTACTTAGATCTGTGGTATCAACGTTCGAAACCACACTTGTTAGGGGTTGCAGATATCGACCGCGGTTCGCAATAGATATCGCTGGACCCGCGACTCGCGACCGCTCCGCGGCTTGTGACAAGTATCTAGCGAGCTCTCGTTCACTCTTGCTCGGGACGTCAACTAGGAATGTAGCACAGCCTTCAGCTGATAGGAAGCAACCTCTAACAAGGCGCTTAGTCAAGTATGGCATAAGTAAAGCCTCTCTAGATATGTTTGTAATTATATGTATGCAGCATATGAAGAAGCCTGTAACACAAGTACAATATATATTATTTTTTACCAACGACTACTAGTTATTTCAGTCATTGCAGTTACAGACTAAGCAGCCACCTCCTTACCGACTTCACTGCCAAACGTGTAATCTATGTTTCTATTTAGCATTGGCCACCTGTCATCATAACAAATGACGACGACAGTCATAACAAGATCAATAGCAGGTAAAGGCAGCAAACTGTATGGGCTATTGTTGGATTACAGTGCTCAGTGTTCGGATGACGACGTTGGGTTACATCGATGCTTGAGGCAATGTGATTTGGACAGGGCGGCCAACTTCCAAGAACTTCCCTGTGGGCTGTGATCTATGAGCGACGGAACTTGAGTGTAAATGAAATAAACTATGGGGCCCATAAGAGAAAATGGGACCGATGGTATGTAGGTCTAGCTAATTCTATAGCATGCTGCTGGATTGCAGTGATTACTGTACAGATGGCAACACTGGGTTACATCTATGCGTGACGAAATGTAGCCTGTTGGAGGCTGCCATTTCCATGAACTTTCCTGTGAGATCTGGTCTATTTGCAATGGAACTTGAGTGCAACTGGGCTAAACGCTGGTAAGCCTAATTAACTCTACAGGCTACAGTTGCATTTTGGTGTTCTGTCTGTGAATAGCAAAGCTGGGTGACACTGACTCGTTATCCAGCGTGACTGAGGCAATCTTCCTTAACATTGTTCCATATGGATTCTGGTCAGCATGCGATTGAACTGGGTGTAACTGGGCCAAATGTTGGGGGACATGCGGTCGACAGCTCTATGTGCTACAGCTGGATGTAGTACTCACTGTATGGTCAGTAATACTGGGTTACATTGATGTTGTCACATTTCGATATGGACAAGATATCAGACTTCCGTGAGCTTCCCAATGGCCACTGGTCTATATGCTGAAGTCTGTAGTCAATTTGAGGTTTCCTTTAAGGGGTACTAAATCATCACCCCCATTCTGTGGCAGTGGATATCGCTGGCAGTAAACGGTAGACGTTACTTACTGTAGTTGGTTATAAGTTTCACGTAATATTTGAACGAGTAAGTTTGTCTTCGATGGCTATCGGCGATCATTTCTGGGCGGGGCTCAACACCGAAGACACTTCTACCGCAATCAATGAGATTCCAGGCGGAAGACGTGTTTGGAGAAGCGCCGAACGGCAGTGGGATACCAACCTGAGTGTCGCCCGTCATACGGCCCGAGTCCGAAGAATGATGGTCTGCGGTACCATTTCTTTTCATATCAGGCACCCTTGCAGCACGGCGGTACGTCGACTATGATCTACGCCATCCTGGGCTTCAATTTTCAGCAACATAATGTTTGCCCGCACTCGGCGAGACTTTCTGCTGCTTGTCTTCGTGTTGCCTTGGCCAGCAAGGTCGCCGAATCTCTCCCCAGTTGAGAACGTTTGGAGCATGATAAGCAGTGCCCTAAAACCATTTCGGGATGTAGACTACATTGTGCGCCAGTTGGAAAGAATTTCGCAAGCTCTGTACCGGCCGCTGTGACCGAGCGGTTCTAGGCGCTTCAGTCCGGAACCGCGCTGCTGCTACGGTCGCAGATTCGAATCCTGCCTCGGGCATGGATGTGTGTGATGTCCTTACGTTAGTTAGGTTTAAGTAGTTCTACGTCTAGCGGACTGATGACCTCAGATGTTAAGTTCCATAGTGCTTAGAGCCATTTGAACCATTTTCTTAGCTCTATCAATCATTGCCAAGACGAATAACTGCTTGTATATAGCACAGACAAGGACCAACGCACTATTGAGTTACTCAATATGTTAAGCTATTTCTCTTGAATAAACCATGCAATTTTTCTGAAATTGTAATCGTTTGTTTGTTTCTACACGCACAGCACGTCCATCGATATCCGTCCCATTCGGATAATTCATTCGTAGTGCGTCTTTTTTTTTTGCTCCTTAGAGTGCTTCTTGGAATATTGCCAGAATTTCACCTTCACTGCCGACAGTCTTACACTATAAAGCAACAGAACCATTTACCATCTACAAAAGATCGACGTTCTTAGCACTTATAAGAATGGTTTATGTTACTGCGTAAAGTAAGGGAAGGCTATGACAAGAGGTCAGCTGACCCACCGACCTCCAGGACTACAATGCGACAGCAGCGGCCCCTACATGAAGTCCGCAGCTCGTGGTCGTGCGGTAGCGTTCTCGCTTCCCACGCCCGGGTTCCCGGGTTCGATTCCCGGCGGGGTCAGGGATTTTCTCTGCCTCGTGATGACTGGGTGTTGTGTGATGTCCTTAGGTTAGTTAGGTTTAAGTAGTTCTAAGTTCTAGGGGACTGATGACCATAGATGTTAAGTCCCATAGTGCTCAGAGCCAGCCCTACATGAAGACGATATAAGCGCCGCGCCCAACTGGAGGCAGACCACTTCGATAGCAGCTTCAATGTTAGCCACTTTGTTGGTAATCTCTGTGTAGCACAGATTTGCGTTTATCTATTCTGGGGAAGACTATTTTGTGTATTGCCCTTTGCTTGGGACACATCGATCAAAGTTCAGTATTGTAATTGTCATGTTGTAATAAAACTCATTAATACTAGTTGTTTCATTGTTTGTCTAGCGAACCGAGTATGCAGGATTCCTAGACACAACAGTTTTGGCTCTACCTACGGACAGTCATCGTCGTCGTCGTCGTAACTGCCGTCTGCTTCACGTCTGCTGTGCAGCGAGCTACGTTAATTTCAGTATTAACTGTATTTTTCTTACTTGTCACTTCTTCTTCCGTGTGTTTTTGCTTTTAGGAAGCTTTAAGTGTCAAGTGCTAATAACAGTGTTCTATAGATTTCGTGTATGTTTTGAATACAGTCAGAGAGAGTCCCTTTAATCAGCCACTGTGCCAGTAGTGCTAGTGTTTGTTTTGAATACAGTCCAGAGACAGGTAGTGCTATTTTCATTGTTTTCTACAAGAAGTGTCTAGTAACAACAGTTTAGTCAACTATCAGCCGCCTTTAGTGAATTAGCAGTCTAGTTAAAAGTTGATTGACTCTCTACAGTAAATTGATTTCTTAGGATGGATAGGATGTGTGACCGCTGTGTACGGACGCAGGAGGAGCTGGACACTGTTCGCGAACAGCTGAACGTGTTGATGGCCGCGGTCAGCCGTCTTCAGGCTGCTGCCTCGGAGTGTAGCGGCAGTGGGGAGTCTGGTGCGTCGCAAGGTACACCCCAGGTGTTACATGCTCCACCCACTGTCCCTGCTGTCGAGACATCTTCGCGGGTACCGGGCGCGGTTGGGCCACCCTCTCCCCAAGGGGAGTGGCGGGTTCAGCGGCGTTCTCGGCGCACGAGGCGGAGGGTCAATGTGGAGGCTGGTCGTGTGACGTCGTCCGCTCTGCCTGTGAGTGGACATGTGGCCGCTCCTTCAGCAAGGTCAGAGCAGGCACACGGGGGGAGGGGTTTATAAGTGATTGGGAGGTCCAACGTTAGGCGGGTGATGGAGCCCCATAGGGAAACAGCGGAAAGGTCGGGGAAGAAGGCCAGTGTTCACTCTGTCTTCTTGCCGGGTGGTCTCATCCGAGATGTGGAGGAGGCCCTGCCGGCGGCGATAGAGAGCACTGGGTGCACCCGACTGGAAATTGTTTCTCATGTCGGCACCAGTGACTCCTGCCGTCCGGGTTCTGAGGTCATCCTCAGTTCATACAGGCGGTTGGCGGAGTTGGTGAAGGCGGAAAGCCTCGCTCGCGGGGTGGAATCTGAGCTAACTATTTGTAGTATCGTTCCCAGAACCGATCGCGGTCCTCTAGTTTGGAGCCGAGTGGAAGGCTTAAACCGGAGGCTCAGACCGTTCTGCGGAGATTTGGGGTGCAAATTTCTCGACCTCCGCTATCGGGTGGACAAATGTAGGGCCCCCCTGAATAGATCAGGCGTGCACTACAAGCAGGAAGCGGCTACAAGGGTAGCGGAGTACGTGTGGAGTGCACATGTGGGTTTTTTAGGTTAGAGAATTCCCACCCTAGGCCCGACAAGACGCCTCCTGAGACGCGGCAAGCCAGGAGTAGGCAAAATGCATCAGGGAATAACAATATTAATCTGCTAATAGTAAACTGCCGGAGCGTCTATAGAAAGATCCCAGAACTGCTCTCATTAATAAACGGTCAAAATGCCCACATAGTACTAGGGACAGAAAGTTGGCTGAAACCAGATGTAAAAAGCAATGAAATTCTAAACTCAGATTGGAATGTATACCGCAGAGACAGGCTGGACAGAGAAGGGGGAGGCGTGTTTATAGCGATAAGAAGTGCAATAGTATTGAAGGAAATTGACGGAGATCCGAAATGTGAAATAATTTGGGTGAAGGTCACGGTTAAAGCAGGCTCAGACATGGTAATTGGATGTCTCTATAAGCCCCCTGGCTCAGCAGCTGTTGTGGCTGAGCACCCCAAGGATAATTAGGAAAATATTTCGAGTAGATTTCCCCACCATGTTATAGCTCTGGGTGGAGATTTTAATTTGCCGGATATAGACTGGGAGACTCAAACGTTCATAACGGGTGGCAGAGACCAAGAATGCAGTGAAATTTTTTTAAGTGCTTTATCTGAAAACTACCTTGAGCAGTTAAACAGAGAACCGACTCGTGGCGATATTAGACCTTCTGGTGACAAACAGACCCGAACTATTTGAAACAGTTAACGCAGAGCGGGGAATCAGCGATCATAAAGCGGTTACTGCATCGATGATTTCAGCCGTAAATAGAAATATTAAAAAAGGTAGGAAGATTATTCTGTTTAGCAAAAGTGACAAAAAGCAGATTTCAGAGTACCTGACGGCTAAACACGAAAGTTTTGTCTCAAGTACAGGTAGTGTTGAAGATCAGTGGACAAAGTTCAAAACAACAGTACAATATGCGTTAGATGAGTATGTGCCTAGCAAGATCGTAAGAGATGGAAAAGAGCCACCGTGGTACAACAACCTAGTTAGAAAACTGCTGCGGAAGCAAAGGGAACTTCACAGCAAACATAAACATAGCCAAAGCCTTGCAGACAAACAAAAGCTACGCGAAGCGAAATGTAGGAGAGCAATGCGAGAGGCGTTCAATGAATTCTAAAGTAAGGTTCTGTGTACTGACTTGGCAGAAAATCCTAAAAATATTTTGGTCCTATGTCAAAGCGATAGATGGATCAAAACAACACTCTGTGACCAAAATGATACTGAAACAGAGGATGACAGACTAAAGACCGAAATACTAAAGGTCTTTTTCCAAAGCTGTTTCACAGCGGAAGACTGCACTGTAGTTCCTTCTCTAGATTGACGCACAGATGACAAAATGGTAGATCAAAATAGACGACAGAGGGATAGAGAAACAATTAAAACCGCTCAAAAGAGGAAAGGCCGCTGGACCTGACGGGATACCAGTTCGATTTTACACAGAGTATGCGAAGGAACTTACCCCCCTTCTTGCAGCGGTGTACCGTAGGTCTCTAGAAGAGCGTAGCGTTCCAAAGGATTGGGAAAGGGCACAGGTCATCCCCGTTTTCAAGAAGGGACGTCGAACAGATGTGCAGAACTATAGACCTATATCTCTAACGTCTATCAGTTGTCGAACTTTGGAACACGTATTATGTTCGAGTATAATGACTTTTCTGGAGACAAGAAATCTACTCTGTAGGAATCAGCATGGGTTTCGAAAAAGACGATCGTGTGAAACCCAGCTCGCGCTATTCGTTCATGAGACATAGGTTCCCAGGTAGATGCCGTGTTTTTTGACTTCCGCAAGGCGATCGATACAGTTCCCCCCAGTCGTTTAATGAACAAAGTAAGAGCATATGGACTATCAGACCAATTGTGTGATTGAATTGAAGTGTTCCTAGAAAACAGAACGCAGAATGTCATTCTCAATGCAGAGAAGTCTTCCGAAGTAAGAGTGATCTCAGGTGTGCCGCAGAGGAGTGTCGTAGGACCGTTGCTGTTCAAAATATACATAAATGACCTTGTGGATGACATCGGAAGTTCACTGACGCTTTTTGCGGATGATGTTGTGGTATATCGAGAGGTTGTAACAATGGAAAATTGTACTGAAATGCAGGAGGATCTGCAGCGAATTGACGCATGGTGCAGGGAATGGCAATTGAATCTCAATGTAGACAAGCGTTATGTGCTGCGAATACATAGAAAGAAAGATCCCTTATCATTTAGCTACAATATAGCAGGTCAGCAACTGGAAGCAGTTAATTCGATAAATTATCTGGGAGTACGCATTAGTAGTGATTAAAAATGGAATGATCATATCAAGTTGATCGTCGGTAAAGCAGATACCAGACTGAGATTCATCGGAAGAATCCTAAGGAAATGCAATCCGAAAACAAAGGAAGTAGGTTACATTACGCTTGTTCGCCCACTGCTTGAATACTGCTCAGCAGTGTGGGATCCGTACCAGATAGGGTTGATAGAAGAGATAGAGAAGATCCAACGGAGAGCAGCGCGCTTCGTTACAGAATCATTTAGTAATCGCGAAAGCGTTACGGAGATGATAGATAAACTCCAGTGGAAGACTCTGCAGGAGAGACGCTCAGTAGCTCGGTACGGGCTTTTGTTGAAGTTTCGAGAACATACAGAGCCAAGCAATATATTGCTCCCTGCTACGTATATCTCGCGAAGAGACCATGAGGATAAAATCGGAGAGATTAGAGTCCACACAGAGGCATACCGACAATCCTTCTTTCCAGGAACAATACGAGACTGGAATAGAAGGGAGGCGCGATAGAGATACTCAAGGTCCCCTCGCCACACACCGTCAGGTGGCTTGCGGAGTATGGATGTAGATGTAGATCTCTGCCACTGCATTATGTTTGTCCGCCCTGCCGTTGCTCGTCAGTTTGTCTGCAGTCTTCCACCTGCTTTCTCCTTCTCTTAACACATCCAAAACACATTTTATTTAAAATGTACATATGAAACAAACAAAACAGATGGACATATGAAGGGCTTATAACAGTAGTGGTACACGTCCATTTTTGTTCATACTGAGATACAGAGTCCTAAAGTTAAATGAGCGCTGAAAAATCTGCAGCTGAGATACTAGAAATATTCAAGCATATGGCTTTTTGCTAGAGACGAACCTTTCTTTCCATTTGTTTGGATCATTAACTTCAGAAGCATTATAGGCAGAAAAGTTGAGGTAATGGTCTTGCACCATTATTGAAATAAGCCCTTCATATAATCATATTGGCGAAAAGATTACTCACTTACTATGGGTCTGTAACATAGGCCGTACGACCGTCTCTCTCCCGACTGCGTTTACGCTATTTGGCTCGTCAGAATTAGTCTGAAACAGTATCTGTAGAAGCATGGAGGGCTTATATTGTCAGAGTTCCTAAACTGCTGTGCGATGGTATATTCCTTCTCTCACTCATCGATGTACACATGTCGGGTTTCAACAAAGCGGCTAAAATGCAGCAGAATCGCACGTGGAACGCACTTTACAATAACAAACATGTGGACGTGCTGAGCACATCATTTGTGGTGAATCCGCACTCGAACCGTCCAAAGTCAAAAGCCGGAGTGATCACATATCCCAGGTCTTTTGCACGAGCTGTTCCACTCACACT
This sequence comes from Schistocerca nitens, assembly GCF_023898315.1. Classification (NCBI taxonomy): domain Eukaryota; kingdom Metazoa; phylum Arthropoda; class Insecta; order Orthoptera; family Acrididae; genus Schistocerca; species Schistocerca nitens. Next base: position 1,228,450,794 of record NC_064614.1, read on the forward strand.
TCACTGAAGCTCCACATTCACACTTTAGTGACGAATGACGGTATATCGTAAGACAAAACGGCAACTTCCATTCTTCTGTGTTGGGAAATATGACGCTGCATGTAATGTTTACATTAATACGTATTGTTCCAGGTAAAGGCACAGTTTTTTGTCAAATTATAGCTCATTTATGACTATATATGCAGGTAGTATCTGTTCCCGAAAGAACAGCTACCACTGATGACCGTACAGCTTCTCTAGAATGAAATGATAATTAAATACCCAATGATGTATATTAACACCTGTTGGCAGTTAGGGTGTCGATTTAACTACCATTTCATTTGTGACTTGTGAGAATGTGCTTCCCATAACTCTCTGTGATACAGTACTGTCCTCTTTGTTCAGCGACTTGTGCTTCTACAGTCTTTACGTTCATTATCTTTCAAACATCGACTGTACACAAATGCACAGCTGTACAGGTGAACGAATTCTACTGATGGTGGACCAGACACATGTCCGTATTTTTCTTCTGCACTTCAGGACTTAGACAGTATACCTGTTCCGACTTCACAGAATTAACATCATTTCGTCCTCCGCCGTTCTGCAACTTTTCTCCCTGAGGTCTTGTACTTGTTTACAACGACTGGAATTCCGTCTTCATCCATCAGCTTGAGATGCTGCCTTTCTTTCACGTATTCCTCGATCTTTTCATTTAAATTATAAATTCCCAATTCTCCTCGGACGTCACCATTTTTTTCTCCTTGAGCAACCTTTAGCATTTGTTACTAATCTCATTTCTGCTGACTTAATCTCTTTTCCTCTCAGGCCAGTATTCGTTGCCATAAAGTACAAGCTGCCATTGTTCCAATTTCGTGGCGTTTCTATTTTTTAAAGTTTTTATATAGTTCCACATGTATAAATTTTGTTACTCTTTTCTATGTCTTTGTCTATGATGAATGATACCTCTGCCCAAATAACTGAAACTGGAGACTTCATGAAATGCTCTGTTTTAAATGACGATCTTAGATCGAACTGCGACTTTTCCGTAGCGAGTGATAGCTTTTATTTTAGTAGCTGATATTTTTAAATTGTAATTTTTCTTCCTAGCCCACAAAACTTACGTTGCACGTATAACTCTGTATTTTGTTATACAGTTACGTCCTCTGCAGACAGATATGAGTGTTGACAGTGCCAAATATTGGGCACGTAGGTTGTTCGGTTTTCAAAATGGTTCAAATGGCTCTGAGCACTATGGGACTCAACATCTCAGGTCATAAGTCCCCTAGAACTTAGAACTACTTAAACCTAACTAACCTAAGGACACCACACACACCCATGCCCGAGGCAGGATGCGAACCTGCGACCGTAGCAGTCCCGCGGTTCCGGACTGCAGCGCCAGAACCGCTAGACCACCGCGGCCGGCTGTTCGGTTTTAATGGTTAAATGGTTGTAACAGTCAACTTTGTCACTGTACTTGGCGTGGTCCTTAATGTATTAAAAATTTCGTTTTTAACATTGTTCTATAATTAATGTGCTAACTTCTCACGGTAATCGGGGACCACTTAAAAATTGCTGCAGGCTGAAATCGATTAGGGAATAAATTATCATGTCTCAGTAATCCGATGAATGTGTTGTCTTTCCATTCACATATCGGATAGTCTTGGAGCCGAGCATTTTTTCCTGTTATAAAAAAATTAGGATTATTCGTTTTTAGCTGTTTAGCATGGTGCATTTCCCTTGTTAATTGCTAATTTATTTTGTGTATATAAAAATAGACTGGAAACAAGAACTTCACCATATTGAACCGGAACTGAGATTTCCCAGTTACCTTTTTAATCGTAGAATATAGGGCGCTAGAAAGCTAGTGTTCATTTAAATCATCAAGTGCCTTTGTCCACAGCAGTGGCATCGTTAAGCATCGGGATTTAATTTTCGATTTTCTCTCTCTCCCCACCTGAACGCAATAAGAAAGATACGAAAAAAAATATAACTGACTTTAATGACAATGGTATCGTAATTAAAATAGTTTCCTGTGCCTTCTGGTGACAATTCGAAACTGCAGGTTAGCATTCACTTCCTCGAAACGCCCCTAAAGCTTTTCTCGTTAAGCCTTTATCTTGGCGACAGTCTATTGTTAATTAAACACGTCATATCCTTCCGGCAGCGTGTCATAAAGGCCATGCGGGTGAGCTCATTTTCATCTTAGTTGCATTAAGAGTGCGATAAAATGAAGCAATTTCCGGTCTGAATCGTCGCTACACACACAACATCCGTCGCTGTTGCCTTACCACAGATGGACAGTATCACAGAGTTGTTCATCGTACAGCAAGGCCCGAAGAACGTCTCACATAACACGAGAAAAGCAGAATATGTTGAGGAAATATAAATTTTATGATCATTTCTGACTGTTTTTAGGGACTGCAGGTATAGTTCCCATCAAGTTGAAATGATTTGCTTCAAGATGTGCGGTTACGCAATGGAAAGACAACATATTCGTCAAATGACGAAGTATGGTAATTTATTCCACTATAAATTTTGCCCTGTGGTCATTTTTAATAGAAACGTGAATCGTGAAACATAAAAAAACGGATTTTATAAAACGTTAAGTTAACTGAAGATCCTTAGCGCATATCAAAGAAAGGAAGAATAGACGTGCCAAATATCTGACGTTTTCGATACCAGTAGGCATGTTTCTCAACAGATTTATGGAAAACAGAAATGCATGACCGTAGAAAGCGTGAACATTTATTGCTCCTTTCAGGCTTTAACGAAACAGAATTCTGTATTCAAAAGTTCTTCTCTAAGGTTACAGCCAGACAGCACTGTCTCACAAAATCTACTCATGCCCTTGGGTTTCTTTTATCGTGGCTTTGCTCGTTTCACATTTTCTAACCAATAGGGTTACAAATCTTTGGTCTTCACCACGTCTTCCTCATGCTACTTTGTTCACTCACAAAACGCATCACCGTGTAAAGACGTAGTAGTAGGTACTTCTACTTTTGGTTGCCACGTGCCATAGAATCGTTTCTCTACGATGGTAAGGTTATCATCTGTTTGTTTCTTGTTGGTGACGGCTTTCATGTTGTCATTCCCACCCGTCGTAGTTCTTCTCCAAGGATATATGTTTCCTGAGTCAAGTTAGTTAGTTACATGTTCCACAGATGACTTGAAGGATTCTTTTATCGAAATGACTGCTGCATATTGAACTCATCTATGAGCCACTGATAGCTTTTACTATGGGTAATAAAAGTATTTGTCCCTCTTGTGTTGTGGTTATAAACACCACTGTTATTTAATTGTGGGATAGTATTTATGACGAATTCGTTATCGAAAATATGTATTATGACGGCACAGTTAAAATGGATAGTGTGGTGTCACCGCCAGATACCACACTTGCTAGGTGGTAGCCTTTAAATCGGCCGCGGTCCGGTAGTATACGTCGGACCCGCGTGTCGCCACTATCAGTGATTGCAGACCGAGCGCCGCCACAGGGCAGGTCTAGACAGACTTCCTAGCACTCGCCCAGTGGTACAGCCGACTTTGCTAGCGATGATTCACTGCCTACTTACGTTCTCATTTGCCGAGACGATAGTTTAGCATAGCCTTCAGCTACGTCATTTGCTACGACCTAGCAAGGCGCCATTATCAGTTACTATTGATATTGTGAATCATGTACCGTCAAGACCGACGTTCATCATTAATGGATTAAAGTCCGCACCTCGTGGTCTTGCGGTAGCGTTCTTGCTTCCTGCTCACGGGGTCCCGGATTCGATTCCCGGCGGGGTCAGGGATTTTTCTCTGCCTCGTGATGTCTGGGTGTTGTGTGTTCATCATCATTTCATCATCATTGACTCGCAAGTCGCCGAAGTGGCGTCAACTAAAAAGGGCTTGCAATACGGCGGCCGAACTTCCCCGCATGGGGCCTCCCAGCCAACAAAGCCATACGATCATTTCATTTCAATGGATTAAAGTTAAGCATTCCACCAGCTACGTCCGTTTTTCTAAATTCTAATTTCCTTGTCCTGTTCCAGACCTCACGCCAGCCTGCGTGAGCTAAAACGCGTGCATTTCGGCCTCCTCTAGTAACACGGTGTTGGCTCTCCTGCCAACCACAACAGATAGCTCCTTAAAGAAGTGCCTATATGAGGTACGTGGGTGGACACGACATGTTATTCTCACTTCTAGCGTTTCTGCAATCAATACGCTAACTGATGAGTTACCTCAGATACTTATTCTGTATGACATTTCTGAGTGGAAATAAACAAAATACGTCAGGATGCTGATACGTTTGTTTCCAAGTTAAGCAATTATACGAACAGCAAAAGCAGCAAAACTTAATTGTTGGAGAAACTCAGTAGTATACTTCTTCCAGTTCAAGATTTCATCAGTATGTACACTCAAAAATGTGGAACATTTTATCCTACTTACTAACTCCTACCCCAGTGCTATATCAATTGTTGGTAGGACTCCACTTGTTGTACAGAACTAAATGTAGTGTGTTTCTTCACAATTTTGGGTCAGTCCATTTTCAGAGAACTACTTAATAATTCTTTAGAAAATATCATTTACTAATTGCTTCTATTGCTTTCTCTCCAATTGGATTCATTATAGCACTAGTATTGTCTGCAAAATATACCAGTTTGTTGAATGTTAAATGGAAAGAGTCGACCTAAAACTGAACCCTGTGGCACTCATTACGTGATTTTGCCCAGTCAGTAAAATTTTCTACATTTCCGACATCTACTGAATTATTCAGCACAATATTTTGCATTCTGTTTGGCATGTATGATTCAAACCAGCCATATGTAAAGCCATCAATACCATAAAACTTGAGATTTTCTGAGAGAGTATCATGATCTAGACAATCGGAGAAATCACAAAAAAATACCAACAGGATTTTACTGTTTGGAACTGAATATATAAACAGCATTCTCAGTCAAGCAACCTTTATGGAATCCAAACTGTGATATGCTAAATAAATTGTTTCCACTTAAGTGTGTGACTATTCTTGAGTACATTACTTTTTCGAATAGTTTGGAAAAAGATAACTGGGCAGTAAATGTTCAAGGATGTCTTTCCACTTTTCTTATGAAGTGGCTTAATAATTGCAAATTTTAATCTGTCTGGAAAAATTCCCTGTTGTGATGCATTGCATATATCATTAATGACATTAGTTGTTGAGTCAGCTTTTCAGAGCTCTTTTTGAAATACCATCGATCCCACAATGTATTGTATATATCACTAAGGATATTAATTAATCAACTGAAACAGGTTTTCAGAGCTCTGTCTGAAATACCAACAACCCAACAAGAGTTTTTGTTCCTTACAATAATTGTAATTATCTAAATTTCAGTGAAGGATGCTGGTGGTGTTTCTAGTTGCTTAGTGTTTTATAGAATAGCATTTATATTCTCTTGCTTTTTCAATTGAATCTTTTTATCCTATATTTGCTGCTACTCGTAGAAGGTGATTGTTGAAAGTACTTGCAGCTTGCGAATTATCAGTCATAACACTGTCATTTAGTTTGTAACCTCCCCACAAAAATAATATTATTTAAATGATGAACCAAGTGTAACCTCCCTACAAAAATTTTAATTAAATGAATTTTTAAAATATTGTAACCTTGGAACAAAATTGGCTCCCATTTATAATCTCTGTGCAGAACTGCATTCGCATTTAATGTTCCCAAAAAATTCTTTTCTCGTTTAATGTTAAGTTCGAAACAGAAAAAATTCCTAAACACCAAAATAATAAAAAAATTCAGTAACCTGGTAAATTTTATGACGACAGCAGCGCTGCGCATCGGCCCTGTATTCTGAATAAAAAAGGCAAAAATTATTACCTCAATAAAAACTGCGAATATATCTGTTCTTACCTAAAATTTTTCGGCACAGCTTCGTGCAATGCTGGCCCATATTTTTTTGTGATTGTTGAAACGAATGATAATCCATTGATTAAAATCTTTAAATTGAAACGAATGCTTTTTTTAATTACTTTATATTTTAAAAATTATTATTGAGGCATTTTTTTAAAGAAATTGATGACAGTTAATATACATCACTAGATATGCGCAAGGCTGCTTCTTTACCTTCTACAATAATACTCATCCTCCAGAGTCCCGACCAGAGCAGACTGCAGACATGCGCCGACTACTGCCGAATACTGCCTACTACTCAAGACTACTGCCGACTAGCGACAAGCAGCAACTAACGACATACTGCTCTCTGGTCAGAGACTCTCCTAAGTCTTGCCTATTGCAGGCAGCGCACACATCACATACCTCTTACATAACCCTCACTGGGGGGGAAAATTTGGCAGCGATGGTGAGTCAATTGGACTTGCCACGAGCAACAAAGTTTTCCTAATTAACTAAGCTTACAATCACAGAATATATACATTATATATAAGTGGAGAACATGAAATAAAATATAGTGCACATGCACTGAGTACAGAACATATGAAGCAAAAACAAAATGTGTACACAATGAGTACAAAACATATTAACAAATGGCAAAAGTGCACACGCACGCAGAACATACGTAATGAATACAAATCATATTAACAAATGACAAAAGTGCACACGCACTGTAGTACAGAACATAGCAGGAAATCACAAAGTATACGGAATGAGTACAAATCATATTAACAGATGACATAAAGTGCACACGCACTGTAGAAGTCTTAAACATTTTTACAACAAATAAACATATCAAGGAGTGAAATAAAGTGCACACGGACTGTAAAAGTCTTTAGCATATTTACATAACATATCATGGATTGAAATAAAGTGCACACGGACTGTATAAGTCTTTGGCATTTTTACATAACATATCATAGAGTGAAATAAAGTGCACACGCACTGTAAAAGTATTTAGCATAGTTAGGACAACTGATCTTGTTAACAAATGAAATAAAGTGGACACGGACTGTAAAAGTCTTTAGCATATTTACATATCATATCATGGAGTGAAATAAAGTGCACACGCACTGTAGAAGTCTTTAGCCTATTTAGGACAACTGATCTCGTTAACAAATGAAATGAAGTGCACACACACTGTATAAGTCTTTATCATTTTACAAGAACTAGGAAAGGAATGGGAAGGATTGCGTCATGGTTGTAGCACATTAGGTTGCACGCAGCTGCACTGAAAGTCCATATCTTTCTACAGAAGCACAACACCAAGTGAGACAATCTGAAGTTCTTTTCCTTGAAGTATTAATCAGTGTAGCCAAGACACTGAAATGTCGTAGTAATATTCCATGTTATCATTCTGGTAGTACATTAGGTACACCAAACAGTGGGACCATAATAATATCTCCATCGCTGAAGGTGGTGGACAGCATGTCGTGTCAACACCACGTTCTTGTAAGGTACACCAACGTAGAATTAGTGCAGAAACCAAATATAGTGCTCCATGAGCATGAGGATAGACAGGACAAACAGATATCGCAGTAATTTGTGGTAATTAGGTCAAAAGGTGAAGGACATTAAGTCTTGTGAGAGTCATCATTGATAATTACACTAGTCGATTAACTGATTTTTAAATAATTCGAGGCACTCATCTCCCAGTTACTGAACATTTCTGTACCATGTATGAAGTATTACAGAATAATGTTCATAAATTATCTTTTTACAGAGAACATTGGCACTCACTGGCCAGATACAAATCATCAGAAGTCATCATTCAAAACAGAGCTAATTCATATATATATATATATAGCATGAAAGTGACATAATATAAATTTAAAGTATAAGAAACAGTGGCATTCGTTGGTCAGCAAGTATTAATTATTACAAAACATTTTTCATCCTTCAAGTGACATCTGACATATTTAAAAATAATTATAGGCACTCATTGGCCAGTTACAAAGTATTCATATAGTTTTACAAAACATTATTCAGTATTATTCAGAAGTCATCATTCAAAACAAGAGTTAATTATTGGAATAGCATTAATGCATATGTCATCATTCAGTATTACTCAGAAATCATCATTCAAGTGACATAGGACATATTTAACATGTAACACACTGTAAATATTACTCAAGGTCTGTGATTAGAAAAACATCATTCAGTATTACTCAGAACTCTCTTAAACTGGTAGCATTATTTGGGACTGTTAATACATTTTTTTATACTAACAATGCATTGCCTTGGGATCGATAATTAATTGCTGGGGCATAACAATATTTGCATTTGACTTATTGCTGCAAATGAGGATATGTAACGTCATTCGTCATGAGTCAGCTGTATCAAGGTTATGAAACAAATAAAGTATATGTGATCACATTCATGAATGACACACACAAAAGGGTAAAAAAAATGCAAGTTTAATGACCAACTGCTTATAGCACATTAATTTCATGAATAGCTTCTCCTGGAAAAAATACAAAATGGATTATTAAACTGAAAGAAGAAACGCATATTATGCTGAAAAGTAGTGAACTTCGAATTAACAGGTAATGAAATGTGTATTAAATATATGTTCTCTAGCTGTCCTTTCCAAAACCTTCAGTCATCATACCATGCGACATAAGACATACTGTCAAAACGAACTGCAACAAATACTTAAATAACTACATAGCATTTCTTAACTAACAATAAATATATAAACGTCATCATTATTTTCATCTGCAAAGAAAAACTTCATTTCATTACTATCATCACCTGAAAAGAAAAACTTCATTATCCATATCATCATAACTCCATTATTATCATCACCTGTAAAGAAAAACTTCATTATCCATAGTAGCATATTCTTCATCACTATTCATCATCATTCATTATCGTCTGCAAAAAAGTCACTTCATTATTCATTATTCAACTATTCATAGTATAGAGTTCCTTATTTCTAGTATATTTCATCACTAAAACTAAGATGTGTAGTTCTGACAGCCTGCATCAATCGCCTCGTTTTCTGAAAGAAAAAATTAGTTAAGACTGCTATCATACGATGTGTATAGTATATTCTTGTTAATGCTTGTTAATTCTGATCCATTTACTCTTCGTGACGAGGTATTGTATCTTCTTTCGTTCACTGCGAAGGTGAAATTCCCATTTCTGTTTAATTTATTTCTTTTACACGTTATTTCTTTCTGACAATGATGAACAATGATTAATGTCTTGCATTTAAATCCTATACCCATTATATAAAAGCTGGTTTCTAATGATATAATTGAGCATACAGCATAGCATGACAGAAAACGTAATAAGTCAAAAAAAAACATACACAGTGTTCAGATGCAAAAAAGTACACAGAGCATCACAAAGTAGCAGCAAAAAAAAAAAGTGTAAAATAGTCACGATATTGAGATATCATAAGGCAAAATGTCAAAGTCAACTGGTGTTTGATATATCTTAAATATTTCATAGTGCATACAAACAAAACAGGAAAACAATTATACATACATGAAGAATGGAAAATGTGCACGGTCTGTTGTGTAACGACAAGAAGAGCGACCTGCTAACCTTACCTTACCGGGCACTTGCCAAGAAAAAATACGATAATCATCAGTAAGTAATCACATAAATATAATTGCATAAGTGGTCATAAAATGTGTAAGTTCATCTGGAAAAATGTGCACCGTCTGATGTGTAATGACAAGAAAAGCGGCCTGCTAACCTTACCTTGTCGGGCACTTGCCAAGAAAAAATAAGATAATCATCAGTAAGTAATCACATAAATATAATTGCATTAATTGCATAAGTGGTCATAAAATGTGTAAGTTCATCTGGAAAAATATGCACCGTCTGATGTGTAACGACTAGAAAAGCGACCTGGTAACCTTACATTGCCGGGCACTTGCCAAGAAAAATACGATAATCATCAGTAAGTGTTCATGTGAATATAATTGCGTAAGTGGTCATAAAAAAAACTAGGAAATGGCATTACAGTGTGATAAATCATAAAGTATATTCATTTAATAAAGGGTTAGATGTTGGAGATATGGTGATTCCCTTTGGTTTTTCTGGTTCTCAAAGTTTCGACGTGTACTACATTGGGGTGAGGAATGCTGCGAATTCGATATGGACCTGCATATAGAAGCTCAAATTTACTACATCTACTTTTTCCTTTGTTAGATAAATAATGTGTGCATACTAATATCTTCTGTCCAATGTGAAAATCACGGCGTGTACAAACCTGTTTTTGCTGTCTTCTCCGACGCTCTGCGGCACGTTTGATGTTGTTCAGCGCAATGTCAATTATTTCATGGTGTCGTAGTCGACGAGATGTAGGAAAGGTTACTAATTCTTTAATTTTGTTATGTGGTTCAACATTTTTCAGTATAACAGACGGAGATAGCATAGTAGATTCATTTGGTATGGAATTAATTACATCTTGGAATGAGAGTATGTGTGTGTCCCAATCAATATGTTTTTTATGGCAGTATATTCTGCTTAGTTTACCAATTTCCTTCATTAATCGCTGACAAGTGTTTGAAGAAGCATGGTACCTGGATATATAGATCGGAGAAATGTTTCTAGCTCGTAACATACGTGTCCATATAGCAGATCGAAACTGTGATCCATTGTCGGAAATTACTTTCAATACATGCCCTACATGACATAGAAAATGTTTTGCAAATGATTTCGAAACAGTTTTAGCAGTAGCTTTGCGTAACGGAGTGAAGGTAACAAATTTTGAAGTGAGTTCAACAGCGACAAAGATGTAGCAAAAACCTCTATTAGTTCTGGGAATCGGACCAAAAATGTCTACAGCGGCCATGTGTCTCAATTTAACAGGTACAATGGGATGTAATGGAGGAATATGTCAAGTCGTATCTGACTTAGCTTTCTGGCAGATTTTACATGACGCTAAAACTCGTCGAATACGTTTCTCCAAATTGGTGAAATAACAGTTCTGTCTCAATATAAGAAAACATTTTCTGGCTCCGTAATGTGCGTAACTTAAATGAGTATACCAGATTAATTTGTTAACAAGCTCGTCAGGAATGCATTATAACCAATTGTTGCTGTCAGGGTGAGAGCGGCGAAACAGAATATTATTGCGTACAGTGTAATGGTTTCTAATGGTAACATTATTCCTATCTTGCCAAAGGTGTTTAATTTCTTTCCACACGTTGTCTTTACTCTGCTCTTGTGCTATGTCTCGTAATGACGACGAAATGAAATTTTCAAATGCAACTTGCTGAATGTACATGACGCTGAAATTTGCTTTGCAGAAGTCGGTTGCGATGTCTTGTTGATTGTCGTTAAGAGAAAGGGATAGTGCGTCTGCTACAATATTTTGTGTGCCGGGAATGTGAACAACTGTAAAATTAAATTCCTGTAAATAAAGTTTCCATCTTCTTAATCTGTCGTGTGTAAATTCAACCGAAAGTAAAAACTGTATCGCTCTATGATCTGTGTAAACGGTCGTATGTCTTCCATAAAGAAAATGCCGAAATCTCGTAAATGCCCAAACAACACACAGTGTTTCAAGTTCTGTAACAGAATAATTGCGTTCAGCAGGTGACAGAATGCGACCCGCAAAGGCGATGTTTTTAATTACTGTACAACCATCTTCTTCAATTTCCTGAAAAATGTGTACGCCTAAAGCGGTGTTAGAACTGTCGGTGGCAATGGAAAAATTTCTAGTAAGATCTGGATGTGATAAAAGTGGTGCATTCAACAAGGCATGTTTCAGATTGACTAATTCAGACTATTGGTTTTTCATGTAAAAGTATGTCTCAGATGTCGTCAAAAGTAATAACATTTTCGTTTACAAGATTCTCTGTGTCAAAAGTATTGCTTGCGTTACTGGAAGATGCAACCTGTACTGTATTTAGTCAAATTCTTTCTGACGTGCTATTATTTGCGGGAGGATGCTGTGGCATTTCGACTATTTGGACTGTTCTGTTATTTCTTCCTGACGTATTACGTTCGGGATGATACCTACTGTCTGGTTCATTCATGATAATATGTTGTTGCGGATGATTTTGCTGTTGGTAAGACCGACTGTTATTAAACGTACGCTGAAAATTGTGATCATTACTTTTACGTCTGTCATGATAGTCATTTCTACACTCCTGGAAACTGAAATAAGAACTCCGTGAATTCATTGTCCCAGGAAGGGGAAACTTTGTTGACACATTCCTGGGGTCAGATACATCACATGATCACACTGACAGAACCACAGGCACATAGACACAGGCAACAGAGCATGCACAATGTCGGCACTAGTACAGTGAATATCCACCTTTTGCAGCAATGCAGGCTGCTATTCTCCCATGGAGACGATCGTAGAGATGCTGGATGTAGTCCTGTGGAACGGCTTGCCATGCCATTTCTACCTGGCGCCTCAGTTGGACCAGCGTTCGTGCTGGACGTGCAGACCACGTGAGACGACGCTTCATCCAGTCCCAAACATGCTCAATGGGGGACAGATCCGGAGATCTTGCTGGCCAGGGTAGTTGACTTACACCTTCTAGAGCACGTTGGGTGGCACGGGATACATGCGGACGTGCATTGTCCTATTGCAACAGCAAGTTCCCTTGCCGGTCTAGGAATGGTAGAACGATGGGTTCGATGACGGTTTGGATGTACCGTGCACTATTCAGTGTCCCCTCGACGATCACCAGTGGTGTACGGCCAGTGTAGGAGATCGCTCCCCACACCATGATGCCGGGTGTTGGCCCTGTGTGCCTCGGTCGTATGCAGTCCTGATTGTGGCGCTCACCTGCACGGCGCCAAACACGCATACGACCATCATTGGCACCAAGGCAGAAGTGACTCTCATCGCTGAAGACGACACGTCTCCATTCGTCCCTCCATTCACGCCTGTCGCGACACCACTGGAGGCGGGCTGCACGATGTTGGGGCGTGAGCGGAAGACGGCCTAACGGTGTGCGGGACCGTAGCCCAGCTTCATGGAGACGGTTGCGAATGGTCCTCGCCGATACCCCAGGAGCAACAGTGTCCCTAATTTGGTGGGAAGTGGCGGTGCGGTCCCCTACGGCACTGCGTAGGATCCTACGGTCTTGGCGTGCATCCGTGCGTCGCTGCGGTCCGGTCCCAGGTCGACGGGCACGTGCACCTTCCGCCGACCACTGGCGACAACATCGATGTACTGTGGAGACCTCACGCCCCACGTGTTGAGCAATTCGGCGGTACGTCCACTCGGCCTCCCGCATGCCCACTATACGCCCTCGCTCAAAGTCCGTCAACTGCATATACGGTTCACGTCCACGCTGTCGCGGCATGCTACCAGTGTTAAAGACTGCGATGGAGCTCCGTATGCCACGGCAAACTGGCTGACACTGACGGCGGCGGTGCACAAATGCTGCGCAGCTAGCGCCATTCGACGGCCAACACCGCGGTTCCTGGTGTGTCCGCTGTGCCGTGCGTGTGATCATTGCTTGTACAGCCCTCTCGCAGTGTCCGGAGCAAGTATGGTGGGTCTGACACACCGGTGTCAATGTGTTCTTTTTTCCATTTCCAGGAGTGTATATGGTGCATTGCGATAGCAATTGAAATGGTGTGTTTTCTGTACGTAGTTATTTCCTTGTTGCTGTGCATTACTATTTGTTGGAGCTGAAGCTATACGTGCAGGCGGCGAAACATTAAAGCTTGGTTGACTTTGTACATTACATTGTTGGTTAGGTATGCTAACCGGTTGGCTTTCATGCTGCTGCGGTGAAAAACGTCTATTGTTACCAAAATGCGTTCGCTGTTGCTGATAGTTTTACACATACTGATGATTAAATTTTTTGTCAGGTATTAAAGTTCTCGTGGTTGTCATTTCTGGAGTGTCAAATGATAAATTGTCACTTTCGGTAAAAGTTGTCTTATCGGGTTTTCTTTACTCATTCTTAATCATAGATCGAGCGATAGTTGAAGAGCTGTTCTAATAGATATAAAGGATAGTCGAAGAGAAGGCAGCAGTGCAGAAAACTAAAGATGAAATAGCACTACTACGGCTCGGGGCCCTGTGCACGCTACGGTACATATTCATTAAAGCGTAATGAATCCCCTCAGGTCGATTACGCGCTGCAAATAAATTTTAACTTTTGCGTTACAGGCAATGCTGGTGAAAATTCAAAAGAAAATTGTTGTATCCATGCTAATTCTAGTTTCTGCATTACAGGCCAAGCTGACGAAAGTACAAAAATAAATTGTCGTATACAGTTCAAAGCGTGTCTAGCGGTTCTAGGCGCGCAGTCCGGAACCGCGCGACTGCTACGGTCGCAGGTTCGAATCCTGCCTCGGGCATGGATGTGTATGATGTCCTTAGGTTAGTTAGGTTTAAGTAGTTCTAAGTTCTAGGGGACTGATGACCACAGATGTTAAGTCCCATAGTGCTCAGAGCCATTTGAACCATTTTTTTTAGTTCAAAGCGTGTACCTGTGTTCTGTCATTATTAAATACTTTAAATTTTCTCACGGATAAAAATTGCTCGTAATCAACGTTGTCGTCTCTGAATGTGTGAACAGGTTCAGGATTGCATGAGAATCTGTTTGTCTGTGTCTTTTCGGAATCTAACTCTCGTAGTGTCTGTAAATTACCTAAGTTACACTGGCTGTGTGAGTGTGAGAAATGTTCGGAATGTGCCATATGCTGTGACGTGTTAGTGACTGAAACATTTTTCAAATGGTTCAAATGGCTCTGAGCACTATGGGACTCAACGTCTTAGGTCATAAGTCCCCTAGAACTTAGAACTACTTAAACCTAACTAACCTAAGGACATCCCACACACCCATGCCCGAGGCAGGATTCGAACCTGCGACCGTAGCAGTCCCGCGGTTCCGGACTGCAGCGCCAGAACCGCACGGCCACCGCGGCCGGCAAAACATTTTTCATTTCTGTCACTTTAATACGTTCGTCAATTTGGCTGATCTGTTGTTCAAATTTCTTATCGACTTCCGTATCCAGAGTGTGTGAAAGTTCTGGTGACTTTAAGTTAAACTCGTCGCGTATCTGTACTGCGTTTTCTGAACATTGTTCAGTGACTGCACTAATTTCATCTCTAAATGATTCTGTTGCGGCTGCATGTGTATTATTTAATTCTTGTGCAACAGATCTAATTTCTTCACTTCTGTTCGTAGCACAAGTCTTAATTTCGTCACGTAATTGTTCTTTAGTATCATGACGTTGCACGGTAACAGCTGTACTCTGTTCACTAAGTTGTTTGTTCTGTTCGTTAAGGTTGTCGTGTTTTTCATTCGACTGTTTCAAACTTTCATTAAATTGTTTGATCGACATGTCATATTTTTCATTGAGTTGTTTGCACGATTCATTAAGTTGTTTGTACGATTGACTAAGTTGTTTGAAATGGTTATCTAGCATTTCATTCCGTTGTAACAATACTGCCATAATTTGATCCAAGCCAATATTACCTACTCTATTCTCTGTGCTGTTTGATGGCGTACCTGCAATTATCACGTTTTGTGTAACCATTTGGTTATTCTGTGATTCTTGAAAATGTTTGCCAATCGAATGTGCACTGTTGGTTACTACACCGGAATTAAATAAATCTGACGTATTCTGATTACACTGTTCATTTTCGTTAGAAAAATTTGTCTGTTCGTTACGTAAATTTTGCAAACCGGGTGTGTCAAACTGGGCAGCGTTCATTGTAATGGAACGTGCCTCGTCATCAATTGTCGTTAAATTAACAGAGGACACAATTGAATTTGTTTGCTCATCATTAGGATCAAAATCATTACTAGTGGTCGGTACGCACTGATTGTCTGTAAATGGAGGGCTATCATTAATACACTGAGTGTCGCAAATATTATCGGTCAAATTATTAGAGTCGGCTATTTCACTCATTGCACATCGCGATGTACTTTTAACAGTTTTTCTCGGCATTTTCACTAATCAAAATTAAGCACAAATGAAGCAAAGACAATGCGAAAATGCAACAAACACAATTACAACAGAGAGCAACAAATTGCCGATGATCTGTGAAAGCAAGAGTGACAAATTAGTAAATGCGTTGCGCCAGATGCAAACTACGTTTAAATAAATAAGAGCAGATATATGACTACTTCTCAGAAGATTCACAAAGAAATACGATCCTGGCCGGATGTCGCCAAGTGTAACCTCCCCACAAAAATAATATTATTTAAATGATGAACCATGTGTAACCTCCCTACAAAAATTTTAATTAAATGAATTTTTAAAATATTGTAACCTCGGAACAAAATTGGCTCCCATTTATAATCTCTGTGCAGAAATGCATTCACATTTAATGTTCCCACGAAATTCTTTTCTCATTTAAAGTTAAGTTCGAAACAGAAAAAATTCCTAAACACCAAAATAATAAAAAAAATCAGTAACCTGGTAAATTTTATGATGACAGCAGCGCTGCGCCTCGGCCCTGTATTCTGAATAAAAAAGGCAAAAATTCTTACCTCAATAAAAACTGCGAATATATCTGCTCTTACTTAAAATTTTTCGGCACAGCTTCGTGCAATACTGGCCCATATTTTTTTGTGATTGTTGAAACGAATGATAATCCATTGAATAAAATCTTTAAATTGAAATGAATGCTTTTTTTTTAAAAGAAATTTCTTTATATATACTGCTCTCTGGTCAGAGACTCTCCTAAGTCTTTCCTATTGCAGGCAGCGCATACATCGCATACCTCTTACAAGTTCAATTGTTATGGAACCTATTACACTGACTGGCTGCCCTGTCGCCCACGTGACAATGTGACACATGGTTTTAATCTGATCATCGGCATAATTTGTTTCTTTCAGGACATGCATACTTCTGGACATTTTAATGACTTCCCTTAAAATACTACAATACTTTTATAGTATGCAAGTAATGTCTGATTTTGACTTACTCTGATCTTTACATAAATTTCCCTCTTCCACTTACATGAGATTTTAATTCTCTCAGTTATCCATGGTTTACCAGTTTTTTTTATGAATCTTTAGGATTACTTTTTAGGTCAGTAACTTCGGAATATTAACAGAAATTTACTATGGAATAAATTAAATTTGACATTAGCGTCTCATTCTGTATGTATCTCATCCCATACTATTTGTGGTGCGCGTACTGTAAGACCTTCTGTACACACACCATCAGATTATTTGACTTGTCGCTCTAGCGTAGTAGGCGAGTGTCAGCAATATGTCTCGTGGTCTTATCGTGGCGTGTTTATCTTCTGCCATTAGGTCAGACGATAGAAATGCCACTCACACACTTGGAGTAGCAGATTGACGGTGACCAACTTTAAACAGAACTTGATTAATTTTCACACACATTTATTAAAATAATAACAAGCGTAAAAATAACTTAACTTGGTTCTGGATGCTATTTACAATTGACAATCTGAAGTTCCTTTGGTCTTGGTACATTAATCTTATCCTCACATATCTCTAATACTTGACAAAATGTCTGTTCATTTCTCTTCATGGCTATGTACAGGAATATGATAATCTTATTAGGCGCAGACTGAAACTTGGCTATAGACTAATGCAGACTAATGCAGACAAAGGCAGACTGACCTATCGGAGGTCTGTACACTCATTATAATACCTCGAGTGTTCAGGTATCACTGCGCGAGTGTGATCCGCGAGGAGAAAAGGTTCTACGTTAGCAGCAATCTCATTGGCTGCATTACATATTAATACGCGGATCAGCGGGAACAGAATTTGGTCCGTCTCTAAGACAGCGCCATCTCGTAGTGCGGAGACGGACGAGCGCGGCGCCTGCGCTGATGTGCTTAGCGGGGCGCACTCTATTGGGAAAGTTGTGTACGTGCTGACTATGCGGAACTCTGTACACAACACTATTCATTTTCGCTTACTTTTAAAACATAGTTATCCTGCTCTCATTACTAAGCCTCTCTGCTTTGTGTGTACCTGCCTCAGGGTTGTAAAGTGCCACACTGTTTATTTCCATTATCTGTGCCTCAATATCAGATAATCCATTAGCAATTGGGTGCAAAGTAATTGTTTCATCCTGAGCGCTGTGTCCAGTTGCAGTACTTCTTGCAGTGTATCGTCAAAGTCCTAATGCTTTGCAGCACATGATTTGGAAAATTGACTACTGAAATTAGATTGAAACACCCAAATACCAAAACGATCTGAGGTTCAGACAGACACACTAAGGAAACTGCCGATAAACGGCTGATTGCATTTATCCAGGACTAGTGTTTCTGCTTTTAGCGTTATACCTTCTTTTCCCATGAACTGCCGTCGTGGACTGAATTGTACGTAGTAAGTACACTCTTGACTGAAACCAAATCACACATAAGCAACACCATCCATTTAAGGTTATCAAGCCCACATATAACGGCACATAGCCCTATATAGATTTCTGCTGTGGGAACACAGAATTGCTACAAACGTAAGAGGAAATGTCACAGTACTGTATGCAGTAACCGATAGCCTGACCATGTTTTTCTTGTAGGTGGCGTACCTTTCACGTGCTATGAATCTTCTGTAGCGTAAGTTGGGTAAATAATCTTTGAAGTATCTTGCTGTTAAGGTTGTTTCAGTGCATTTAAATTCCAGTACAATGAAGAGCACCGAGTGACTGATGATCTACTGCCCTACTCGAAAATGGTATGGCATGAAGAAATGTTAATTAAGGAAATTGGTTTCTGTTCTTACTTATAAATCGAACACTGTACGATTTTAACTTTCCATCGATGCAAAAAAAAAAAATATCCTATTTCAGCAATTTTCCATCTATATCAGGGAGTTTTTAGCTCTGAAAATATGAAATCTGTTGACACAAAATGAATATAAATTAATCTATATTGTTCCTCACTACACAATGTTTAGATCAGAAAATCAGTGTGATTTACAAGTGAATACTGAAGTAAAGCAAGTAGTATCACTATTGAATTTAATCTCAGACAAGAATGAATAACATCAGCCAGAAAATCTCATGCTGAAAACAAGCTATAATTTTGCAGATGATATGCCATAACCTGCAACAGAGTGAGAAGAAGAAGAAAATAAATATTGGACGAGGGCTGTTCGGAAACTAATGTCCGATAGGATGCGAAATGAGAACCACAGTGAAAATCAAAAAATTTTCTATTCGCAGCAGTAGCCGCCTGTGCTTTTAGCCAATAGTTCACGCTGGTCTGCCTTTCGTTGTTTCGTAGCCAGCGGTTCATTTGAGCAGAGATGAACAATGGAGGGAGCCAATTAAGGCCTGTGTTGTGGGTGATCAAACACTTCCAATCGAAAACGCTGCAGGAGCGTCTTCATTGCCTCTGCAGAAAGCGGCTGAAAATCATTGTTCCTCACTACACAATGTTTTGATTAGAAAATCAGTGGGATTTACAGGTGAATACTGAAGTAAAGCAAGTAGTATCACTATTGAATTTAATCTCAGACAAGAACGGTCCGCAGCTCGTGGTCGTGCGGTAGCGTTCTCGCTTCCCGCGCCCGGGTCCCCGGGTTCGATTCCCGGCGGGGTCAGGGATTTTCTCTGCCTCGTGATGACTGGGTGTTGTGTGATGTCCTTAGGTTAGTTAGGTTTAAGTAGTTCTAAGTTCTAGGGGACTGATGACCTCAGATGTTATGTCCCATAGTGCTCAGAGCCATTTGAACCAACAATGAATAACATCAGCCAGAAAACCTCATGCTGAAAACAAGCTGTAATTTTGCAGATGTTGTGCCATATCCTGCAACAGAGTCAGAAAAAGAAAAAAAAATATTGGACGAGGGCTGTTCAGAAACTAATGTCCGATAGGTTGCGAAATCAGAACCACAGTGAAAATAAAAAAAAAAAATTTATTCGCAGCAGTAGCCGCCTGTGCTTTCCACCAATAGTGGCTCTGAGCACTATGGGACTCAACATCTTAGGTCATAAGTCCCCTAGAACTTAGAACTACTTAAACCTAAGTAACCTAAGGACATCACACACACCCATGCCCGAGGCAGGATTCGAACCTGCGACCGTAGCAGTCCCGCGGTTCCGGACTGCAGCGCCAGAACCACTTTTTTTTTTTTATCTCGTTTTGTTCGCTTTTGTTCGTTGCATCTGCTCGGGGCGGACGTCGTAAGACATCCGTTTAAGTTCGTTATTGATCGATTAACTCAGTTTTTTTTATTACAGAGGGCAGCTAACCCTCTGACCGAACACTCTGAGCTACCGTGCCGGCAGGAACCACTAGACCACCGCGGCCGGCCAGCAATAGTTCACAATGGTCTGCCTTTCGTTGTTTTGTAGCCAACGGTTCATGTGAGCAGAGATGAACAACGGAGGGAGCCGATTAAGGGCTGTGTTGTGGGTGATCAAACTCTTCCCATCGAAAACGCTGCAGGAGCGTCTTCATTGCCCCTACAGAAAGCGGCTGAAAATTGTCTTGAGAAAAGAAACGCATGACATTTATGTTAGCGGGCAGCGTAGCTTCAGGCGAGATCTCTCACCAGACCAACATACTTGGTGGAAGACACTATCTACACTCCTGGAAATGGAAAAAAGAACACATTGACACCGGTGTGTCAGACCCACCATACTTGCTCCGGACACTGCGAGAGGGCTGTACAAGCAATGATCACACGCACGGCACAGCGGACACACCAGGAACCGCGGTGTTGGCCGTCGAATGGCGCTAGCTGCGCAGCATTTGTGCACCGCCGCCGTCAGTGTCAGCCAGTTTGCCGTGGCATACGGAGCTCCATCGCAGTCTTTAACACTGGTAGCATGCCGCGACAGCGTGGACGTGAACCGTATGTGCAGTTGACGGACTTTGAGCGAGGGCGTATAGTGGGCATGCGGGAGGCCGGGTGGACGTACCGCCGAATTGCTCAACACGTGGGGCGTGAGGTCTCCACAGTACATCGATGTTGTCGCCAGTGGTCGGCGGAAGGTGCACGTGCCCGTCGACCTGGGACAGGACCGCAGCGACGCACGGATGCACGCCAAGACCGTAGGATCCTACGCAGTGCCGTAGGGGACCGCACCGCCACTTCCCAGCAAATTAGGGACACTGTTGCTCCTGGGGTATCGGCGAGGACCATTCGCAACCGTCTCCATGAAACTGGGCTACGGTCCCGCACACCGTTAGGCCGTCTTCCGCTCACGCCCCAACACCGTGCAGCCCGCCTCCAGTGGTGTCGCGACAGGCGTGAATGGAGGGACGAATGGAGACGTGTCGTCTTCAGCGATGAGAGTCGCTTCTGCCTTGGTGCCAATGATGGTCGTATGCGTGTTTGGCGCCGTGCAGGTGAGCGCCACAATCAGGACTGCATACGACCGAGGCACACAGGGCCAACACCCGGCATCATGGTGTGGGGAGCGATCTCCTACACTGGCCGTACACCACTGGTGATCGTCGAGGGGACACTGAATAGTGCACGGTACATCCAAACCGTCATCGAACCCATCGTTCTACCATTCCTAGACCGGCAAGGGAACTTGCTGTTCCAACAGGACAATGCACGTCCGCATGTATCCCGTGCCACCCAACGTGCTCTAGAAGGTGTAAGTCAACTACCCTGGCCAGCAAGATCTCCGGATCTGTCCCCCATTGAGCATGTTTGGGACTGGATGAAGCGTCGTCTCACGCGGTCTGCACGTCCGGCACGAACGCTGGTCCAACTGAGGCGCCAGGTGGAAATGGTATGGCAAGCCGTTCCACAGGACTACATCCAGCATCTCTACGATCGTCTCCATGGGAGAATAGCAGCCTGCATTGCTGCGAAAGGTGGATATACACTGTACTAGTGCCGACATTGTGCATGCTCTGTTGCCTGTGTCTATGTGCCTGTGGTTCTGTCAGTGTGATCATGTGATGTATCTGACCCCAGGAATGTGTCAATAAAGTTTCCCCTTCCTGCGACAATGAATTCACGGTGTTCTTATTTCAATTTCCAGGAGTGTATTTAGGGGCATTTCTACGTGATCACTTTGTGCTCTGACCTGAAGAGAACTACTTGAAGCGATCGACAGGCACACTAAAGACACTGTCCAACACATCTGTGCAAAGTTCCATAAGATGTTCACGGTGGTTTCCATTTCGCGCCTAATCGGTCCTTACTTTCGGAATACGCCTCGTATCTGATAAAGTGAACCCGCTGCCGGTGTTGAAACGTTTCAGCATCAGTTCATTTTTTCTGTTTAAACTCTACATTTTACAAGTTTTGAGAATTAAAAGCGCACTGATGACTCTCTAATTTTTCTCATAAGTATGTTAGAGCGTTACACCACAGGGTGAAATTAAAATTCGTATATTACGTTCGTAATTGTGAAGAAACACCACCAGAGTGTAGGACCGAAAAAATAAAGAAGTAAGCGGTGTTCTTTTAACGCAGATCTCCCTTTTAAGCATCCCTCACACCATTATTTCCACCCTCCTTCTCTCTGTCTCTCGTCCTCCCTTTTTTTATGTCTCTCTCTGAACATCGGCGTGTGTGTGTGTGTAATTTCTGTAAAACCTAATAAAACTCCGGCTTAATAACTTTGGCTCTACAATTGAGTAAGCACATGATGGAAAATGACAGGTATTACTTTTTTCAGGCTTAGTTTTCACGTTAATTTCACGCCAGCAATTAGCACATTTACGTTTTCCCTAATTTGTATCTGATGGTGATGCAAAAGAGCCCTATCTGCTACTTTCTTTGTTGGGAATGGAATTAGCTTCACATTTACTTCACTGCATCGAACTTTCGTGCATATACAAGAGTGGACGAAAATTGGCGCACACAACGCCACAGCGCAGGTTCTACATAATATGTGTACAAATATATCACTAAAAAGGTTTCGTATTGTGCATATTTTCGTCATAAAATATTCGTCAAAGAAAAGCATTTTGGAAACCTGCAATCATATGTAGAAGGAAGTATCTTGCCTCAAAACCGCGAAACGCGGTGCCCAGTACGTGCAGCGTATAGAGGTTTACATAAGAATATTTTAGTCAAAAATTTCGCTTTCGGGTCTGGCTGTATTTTTTTCTATTTTTCTAATTTTTATCTATCCATCAGTCCTGTTATATAGGGTGGTCCAATGATAGTGACCGGGCCAAATATCTCACGAAATAAGTATCAAACGAAAAAACTACAAAGAACGAAACTCGTCTAGCTTGAAGGGGGAAGCCAGATGGCGCTATGGTTGGCCTGCTAGATGGCACTGCCATAGGTCAAACGGATAAAAACTGAGTTTTTTTAAATAGGAACGCCCATTTTTATTACATATTCGTGTAGTACGTAAAGAAATACGAATGTTCTAGTTGACCACTTTTTTCGCTTTGTGATAGATGGCTCTGCAATAGTCAGAAACGTCTAAGTACGTGGTATCACGTAATATTCCTCCAGTGCGGATGGTATTTGCTTCGTGATACATTATCCGTGTTAAAATGGACCGTTTACCAATTTTGGAAAAGGTCGATATCGTGTTGATGTATGGCTATTGTGTTCAAAATGCCCAACGGGCGTGTGTTATGTATGCTGCTTGGTATTCCTGCACGACATCGTCCACGTGTCCGGACCGTTCGCCGGATAGTTACGTTAGTTAAGGAAACAGGAAGTGTTCATCCACATGTGAAACGTCAACCACGACCTGCAACAAATGATGATGCCCAAGTAGGTGTTTTAGCTGCTGTCGTGTCTAATCTGCACATCAGTAGCAGACAAATTGCGCGAGAATCGGGAATCTCAAAATCGTCGGTGTTGAGAATGCTACATCAACATCGATCGCATCGGTACCACATTTCTATGCACCAGGAATTGCATGGCGGCGACTTTGAACGTCGTGTACTGTTCTGCCACTGGGCACGAGAGAAATTACTGGACGATGACAGATTTTCTGCACGCGTTCTATTTAGCGACGAAGCGTCATTCACGAACAGCGGTAACGTAAACCGGCATAATATGCACTATTGGCCAACGGAAAATCCACGATGGCTGCGACAAGCGTAACATCAGTGACCTTGGTGGGTTAATGTATGGTGCGGCATTATGGGAGGAAGGATAATTGGCCCCCATTTTATCGATGGCAATCTAAATGGTGCAATGTATGCTGATTTCCTATGTAATGTTCTACCGATGTTACTACAAGATGTTTCACTGGATGAGAGAATGGCGATGTACTTCGAACATGATGGATGTCCCGCACATAGCTCTTGTGCGGTTGAAGCGGTATTGAATAGCATATTTCATGACAGGTGGATTGGTCGTCGAAGCACCATACCATGGCCCTCACGTTCACGTCCCCGGATTTCTTTCTCTGGGGAAAGTTGAAGGATATTTGCTATCGTGATCCACCGACAACGCCTGACAACATGCGTCATCGCATTGTCAATGCATGTGCGAACATTACGGAAGGCGTACTACTCGCTGTTGAGAGCAATGTCATTACACGTATTGCCAAATGCATTGCGGTTGACGGACATCGTTTCGAGCATTTACTGCATTAATGTGGTATTTACAGGTAATCAAGCTGTAATAGAATGCGTTCTCAGAAATGATAAGTTCACAAAGGTACATGTATCACATTGGAACAACCGAAATAAAACGTTCAAACGTACCTACATTCTGTATTTTAATTTAAAAAACCTAGCTGTTACCAACTGTTCGTCTGAAATTGTGAGCCAGAAGTTTGTGACTATTACAGCGTTATCTATCACAAAGCGAAAAAAGTGGTCCAACTAAAACATTCATATTTCTTTGCATACTATACGAATATGTAATATAAAATGGGGGTTCCTATTAAAAAAAACGCAGTCGATATCCGTTTGACCTATGGCAGCGCCATGTAGCGGGCCAACCATAGCGCCATCTGGTTTCCCCCTTCAAGCTAGACAAGTTTCGTTCTTTGGAGATTTTTCGTTTGACGCTTATTTCGTGAGATATTTGGCCCAGTTACGATCAGTGGACCACCCTGTATATACCGTTTAACTTTTTCAGAAATATTCATGACGGCTAGTGTCAGTTATAACTGAATAAAAGGAAAGAAGTACTGATTATGGACGGGAAGACGTGGAGGGGCTGCAGTGCTTCGAAGAGAACAGAGTAAGCGTTTGACGGCAAAATGCGACTTGGAAAGTGCTATGATAAGATTGGTCTCTCATTTCTGCTTTAGTATTAAGACCTGCTGTACTGAAGTATAACGATTAAGAAACCTCATAACATATTACCCATCTGCAATTATACAATAAAACAAATACTGCTAGACCCACAATGGATGCTGGCAAGAAAACACATTTTTGAGGGAAACGCTGAAACCAATTTTAGGCGTCCGCATCTGGAACAAGCTACCCTGCACTTTTCACACGTTTCATTTGTATTCAAGTAAATATTTCCTCTTAGAAAATGAGGCATACATCGAATTACTTCTGACAGTTAGTAAAGTAAATGTCGCCGTATTCCCTCAGGACCTCTTCTCACTTCTCAGTCAGTCACGTTGTTTTATCTCCCTCTCTCACCAATACTTGCGTTTTATCACGCTCATGTCCTTCTCCGCTCACAAGCATTGATGGTGATTTTAAACCTGTGTGTCGTGTCTCTAGGTGAGGTAGGCAGAATCAATGCGGAAAAAAGTACTGTTGAAGTAAACTATAAAAGTGAGATAAATGGTGACGGAAGGTAAGCAGGTGAAGTGAGAGAGAAGAAAGAATATTAATTAAAGTTTTGAAGGGAAAGAGAGTAAAAAGAAATCATTAACGAAGTTGCATTCTGATTTAACTGGTTCAAATGTGTAAATGTTTAAGATTAACAATCGCCGATTCAAGATGAGAAAAAGTAATTTGCCTCTACGGGGTTTGTTGTGTAAACTTTAGTAATTATCAAGTGTAAGATTCCAGGATTCCAGTAACATGAGTGGAACAGTTTTATGGAGCTAATGACATACACAACTGTGGGCAGAGATATTATTGCGGTTGAAATTATTGTCTGATAGAGTTACACGAGTTGTGGCGTTTATCAAACTGATGAATATAAACCACATGCATCATACCCTTTATTAAACTGCAAAGAAACGACACGGGGACATGGGTTTAGCCCTCAGCTTTCGGTCACAGTTGTCCTGTGTTTGCCAGAATGAGAATTCTGCCGCCCGTCAAAACAATACTCGACTGCCTTTAATAAAGTTTCGACTCCTTGGAACTACTGATACGGCGAAGAGGACTGGAAGTATGAGACCGGCTTCTTCACCATGTAGCTACGCGGCCTTTGCATTCACGAGTGTTACGGGGATATAGAACACAGCACTGAGTTTCTCTGACGCTGAAGAGGAAATAAATAAGGAAGAGATGGGAAATACATTACTGTCAGAAGGATTTGACCGAGCTTTGAAAGCTCTAGTCTCCTGGAGCAGACAAAAAAATTCCCTCAGAATCATTGAGATCGTTGAGACCACCAGCCATGACCAAAATATTCCACCTGGTGTTCAAGATATGTGACACAGAAAAAATATCCTCGTACTCCAAGAAAAAATGTAATATTTCTTATTTCGAAGAGGGCAGTGCTGACAGGTGTGAATTTTACCGATCGTTTTAATAAGTAACGCTAACGAAACACTGACACCAATTATTTGCGGATGAATGGAAAACTACCGGAAGTTGATCGCAGGATACAGCAGGGTGGGCTCTGGAGAAATACAGAAATATGTGAAGTCACACTCTCCTTAAAAGATCCATTGTAGCAGGGGAACGTTTACAACAATTGTAGATTGATAAAAAGCTTTGAACTATGTTGACCGGAAAATCCTCTTTTAAAATCTGAAGGTAAAACACGGGGAGCGCAAGGCTATGTACAATTTGTACAAAAACTGGGCTGCAGCTTTTTTTTTTTTTGTCATCTGTCTACTGACTGGTTTGATGCGGCCCGCCACTAATGCCTTTCCTGTGCTAACCTCTTCATCTCAAAGTAGCACTTGCAACCTACGTCCTCAATTATTTGCTTGACGTATTCCAATCTCTGTCTTCCTCTACAGTTTTTGCCCTTTACAGCTCCCTCTAGTACCATGGAAGTCATTCCCTCATGTCTTAGCATATGTCCTATCATCCTGTCCCGTCTCCTTATCAGTGTTTTCCACAAATTCCTTTCCTCTCCGATTCTGCGTAGAGCCTCCTCATTCCTTACCTTATCAGTCCACCTAATTTTCAACATTCGTCTATATCACCACGTCTCAAATACTTCTATTCTCTTCTATTCCGGTTTTCCCACAGTCCACGTTTCACTACCATACAATGATGTACTCCAGACGTACATCCTCAGAAATTTCTTCCTCAAATTAAGGCTGGTATTTGATAGTAGTAGACTTCTTTTGGCCAGAAATGCCTTTTTTGCCATAGCGAGTCTGCTTTTGATGTACTACTAGCTCCGTCCGTCATTGGTTATTTTACTGCCTAGGTAACAGAATTCCTTAACTTCATAGACTTCGTGACCATCAATCCTGATGTTAAGTTTCTCGCTGTTCTCATTTCTACTACTTCTCATTACCTTCGTCTTTCTCCGATTTACTCTCAAACCATACTGTGTACTCATTAGACTGTTCATTCCGTTCAGCAGATCATTTAATCATTCTTCACTTTCACTCAGGATACCAATGTCATCAGCGAATCGTATCATTGATATCCTTTCACCTTGTGTTTTAATTCCACTCCTGAACCTTTCTTTTATTTCCATCATTGCTTCCTCGATGTACAGATTGAAGAGTAGGGGCGAAAGTGCTACAGCCTTGTCTTACACCCTTCTTAATACGAGCACTTGATTCTTGATCGTCCTCTCTTATTATTCCCTCTTGGTTGTTGTACATATTGTATATGACCCGTCTCTCCCTATAGCTTACCCCTACTTTTTTCAGAATCTCGAACAGCTTGCACCACATTATATTGTCGAACTCTTTTTCCAGGTCGACAAATCCTATGAAAGTATCTTGATTTTTCTTTAGCCTTGCTTCCATTATTAGCCGTAACGTCAGAATTGCCTCTCTCGTCCCTTTACTTTTCCTAAAGCAAAACTGATCGTCACCTAGCGCATTCTCAATTTTCTTTTCCATTCTTCTGTGTATTATTCTTGTAAGCAGCTTCGATGCATGAGCTGTTAAGCTGATTGTGCGATAGTTCTCGCACTTGTCGGCTGTTGCCGTCTTCGGAATTGTGTGGATGATGCTTTTCCGAAAGTCAGATGGTATATCGCCAGACTCATATATTCTACACACCAACGTGAATAGTCGTTTTGTTGCCACTTCCCCCAATGATTTTAGAAATTCTGATGGAATGTTATCTAGCCCTTCTGCCTTATTTGACCGTAAGTCCTCCAAAGCTCTTTTAAATTCCGATTCTAATACTGGATCCCCTATCTCTTCTAAATCGACTCCTGTTACTTCTTCTATCACATCAGACAAATCTTCACCCTCATAGAGGCTTGCAATGTATTCTTTCCACCTATCTGCTCTCTCCTCTGCATTTAACAGTGGAATTCCCGTTGCACTCTTAATGTTACCACCGTTGCTTTTAATGTCACCAAAGGTTGTTTTGACTTTCCTGTATGCAGAGTCTGTCCTTCCGACAATCATATATTTTTCAATGTCTTCACATTTTTCCTGCAGCCATTTCGTCTTAGCTTCCCTGCGCTTCCTATTTATTTCATTCCACAGCGACTTGTACTTTTGTATTCCTGATTTTCCCGGAACATGTTTGTACTTCCTCCTTTCATCAATCAACTGAAGTATTTCTTCTGTTACCCATGGTTTCTTCGCAGCTACCTTCTTTGTACCTATGTTTTCCTTCCCAACTTCTGTTATGGCCCTTTTTAGATATGTCCATTCCTCTTCAACTGTACTGCCTACTGCGCTATTCCTTTTTGCTGTATCTATAGCGTTAGAGAACTTCAAACGTATCTCGTCATTGCTTAGTACTTCCGTATCCCACTTCTTTGCGTATTGATTCTTCCTGACTAATGTCTTGAACTTCAGCCTACTCTTCATCACTACTTTATTGCGATCTGAGTCTATATCTGCTCCTGGGTACGCCTTACAATCCAGTATCTGATTTTGAAATCTCTGTCTGCCCATGATGTAATCTAATTGAAATCTTCCCGTATCTCCCGGCCTTTTCCAAGTATACCTCCTCCTCTTGTGATTCTTGAACAGGGTATTCGCTATTACTAGCTGAAACTTGTTACCGAACTCAATTAGTCTTTCTCCTCTTTCATTCCTTGTCCCAAGCCCATATTCTCCTGTAACCTTTTCTTCTACTCATTCCCCTACAACTGTATTCCACTCGGCCGTGACTATTACATTTTCGTCCCCGTTTACATACTGCATTACCATTTTAATATTCTCATACACTTTCTCTTTCTGTTCATCTTCAGCTTGCACCGTCGGCATGTATACCTGAACTATCGTTGTGGGTGTTGGTCTGCTGCCGATTCTGATTAGAGCAACCCGGTCACTGAACTGTTCACAGTACCACACCCTCTGCCCTACCTTCCTATTCATAACGAATCCTATACCTGTTATACCATTTTCAGCTGCTGTAGATACTACCCGATACTCATCTGACCAGAAATCCTTGTCTTCCTTCCACTTCACTTCACTGACCCCTACTATATCTAGATTGAGCCTTTGCATTTCCCTATTCAGATTTTCTACCTTCCCTACCACGTTCAAGCTTCTGACATTCCACGCCCCGACTTGTAGAACGTTATCCTTTCGTTGATTATTCAATCTTTTTCTCATGGTAACCTCCCCCTTGGCAGTCCCCTCCCGAAGATCAGAATGGGGGACTATTCCGGAATCTTTTGCCATTGGAGAGATCATCATGACACTTCTTCAATTACAGGCCATATGTCCTGTGGATACACGTTACGTGTCTTTAATGCAGTGGTTTCCATTGCCTTCTGCATCCTCATGTCGTTGATCATTGCTGATTCTTCCGCCTTTAGGGGCAATTTCCCACCCCTAGGAGAGTGCCCTGAACCTCTATCCGCTCCTCCGCCCTCTTTGACAAGGCCGTTGGCAGAATGAGGCTGAATTCTTATGCCGGAAGTCTTCGGCCGCCAATGCTGATATTTATCAAAATTTAGGCTGTGCCGGGGATCGAACCCGGGACCGAAGGCGTTTTTGATTATGAATAAAATACTCTACCCCTAGACCACTGCAGCTACAAGTGTCGAAAAACATGACAGGGAAGCTGTAGCTGAGAAGTGAGTGTGACATGGTCGTAGCCTAATTCTGATTTCATTCTGCACACGGAGAAAGTAGCAAGTTAGCCAAACAAAAATTTAGGAAATGAGTTAAAGTTTAGAGCATGAAAATAATCCCTTGAAGTTTGTCGATGTTATTGTAATTCTTTCAGGGAAAGCAAAGGACTTGGAAGAGCAGCTATAGCTCTCTCCAATTGAAAGTGTCTACTATTTCTGGCTCGAAAATCGCACAGTTTGTCTACGAAAATGGGCACCCATTTAATACATACATTTCCTATCCTGTCCTTGTATTAGTCATGTTGCCCTCTTTGTAGTACACATAAATAAAAGTTTCAAGGTCCATGGAAATATTACCCTCCTGGTCCTCAAGGCACATACGAGTATAATCTCCTTTTTTAATGAATTTATTTCTATGTTCCTACATGCACAAATTAGTACAAAGTATTTTTGTTTTTACTGAAATTTTACAGCTGGTATCGTATTTGATACCTGGGGACTCAACTGTTACATTATATCAAAGGAGAAAAACACGTGATGTTCTTACTTTGAGTATTTAAGCTTCACCTCCAACTACTATAGTTTACATATTGTGAAACTTCAAGAAACAGTTGCGTTCACTAGTGATGCATAAAAATATGATTCAGTGCAAGGAATAAAGATGAGATCCTTACATCCTGTGGATTTACATCTGGACCTGACTTCTGGTGAAAATTTCTCATCTCTGGCACGTGTAAAGAGTTTGATGGGCTAGACTCAACTGGTGGCATCGCCTGAGGTTCAGACGTATGGACTCTCGCTATCGATCATCCTCTTCTGTGCTGCTCTCATTGTCTTCAGCAGGCGTGTTTGTTCAGGTCAACGTAAGATGTCTTTAAAATTGTAATGTCGAAGGCAGTATGTTTAGGCTTAAGTAGTTCAGTGTGCACCAATAAATTGATAATGATTAAAAACGTAGTTGCACTCAAGTCCCGAGGTATCATGGATGATACCTTGCCGAAAACTGTTCGTTAGTAGGGTCCATAGTAATATCACCTTCAAGCACAGAATATTACATCATGTTAGTTCGAAGACCTTTTACAAACAAGATATAAAAACATTCAAAGTAATAACTGTGGTGTCACCGCCAGACACCACACTTGCTAAGTGGTAGCTTTAAATCGGCCGCGGTCCATTAGTACATGTCGGACCCGCGTGTCGCCACTGTCAGTGATCGCAGACCGAGCGCCTCCACACGGCAGGTCTCGAGAGACTTACTAGCACTCGCCCCAGTTGTACGGACGACGTAGCTAGCGATGCACACTGACGAAGCCTCGCTCATTTGCAGAGCAGATAGAATAGCCTTCAGCTAAGTCAATGGCTACGACCTAGCAAGGCGCCATTAGCCTTACATAGCTTGTATCTAAAGAGTCTCACTTGTATCGTCAAGAGCGATGTAGCACAAGGATGGATTAAAGTTAAGTATTCCAGGAGCTACGTACTTTTCTTTATAGCATTCATTACGTATCCTGTTTCAGACCTATCTCTAGCCTGCGTGAGTTAGCGCGTGCCTTTCGGCTACTTCCGAGTGGCGTGGCTGTCTTGTTACGCCACAACAATAACAATGGATATAGCTATTTAATTTGCCTTTGTTGTTCCACATGTCTTTGCAGTGCAATACTAGTGAACCCGACTGCCATCTGCTGGAGTCGCTGAGAATGTCAAACAAGTGACAGACGGCAAGCGCATAACCTATAGCATGCGATACCAGCGACCCAACTCGCCAGAGTCAAATAACGATGAAATAAAAAATTAAAACTTGCTGTATCATATATGGAACTAAAGGACGCAGGAGGTCATAAGGCAAATGGAGAATGCAATATTTAGTCAAAATTTACAGAACCTTTGCGTACAATTATTAGGATTGGTTAATTTTTGATATTTACAGTCACAGACATACCTTCAACGATTCTTTTAAGAACATACCCAAATTGTTTCCATCTAATCTGTTCAAACTCTTCGAAGAATATTACCTTGTGGCTCACGGCATTTTATTCACCAAATCCAAATTCCGAACAAGATATAAACACGTCTTGGCGACGAGACAAAACCTTTTCATTTAAACTACTCTTACTGATATTGGTCTCACCGATAACGTATAAGTACTGTTTTCTTACCTTGTTGGCCGGAAAGGCCTCCTTATACCAGCTAAGGGCTTTCTTAGTTCCCCTACTGTAAAATAAATGACACAAAATCAAACAAACTCTCTCCTGAGAGAGCGTGCACCTCAGAAGGAAATATTTCTGTTAATTTCATAACAACGTCCCGGGTATCTTAGAAAATGAAACGATAGCAGAAGAAAATGGGATACCAGAAGCTAACAGGCTACACTTCGTTGCATAAGCTGGTGCCTCTACCAACCAAGCCACGCTGAGCTCCTACACCTATTAATCAAGTATTTTAGTTATCATCTTCTGAACGCTTTAATCGCTGGTATGTTACTAGCTGACATATAATTATGACCAACTGTACTAAGAACGAAGCGTTGTGATGAATCTTCGATGTGTCGTCACCTTAAAACGGTGTACTCTTGTAGCGTGTAGCTATAATACGAAAATAACTGAATACGAAAATTCTTTAACCACAAATATGCCATTTCGCTTCAGTTTATTGCAACAGATCGTACCATTAAGGACGCATTTTCGAGAGAACATCAGTGTGCTGGTGCTTCGGAACAGCATATATTCAAGGGCGTAAGTTATAAAACAAAGTAAATATAGGGTGCAGCAGAAAACGACGAATACAATTTCAGCTTGTGACATAGAGAGCCTTCTTGCCTCATATTTGTTCAATCTTTCGTTGTACGTTGCCGAAATACCGAAGAACTTATTTTGTGTTTCATGCAGGGCAGTAGCTCTTCAACGACGAGCAAATCATCTCAAGAGTGAGCAGCACTCGTTGGGGGATATAACGGAAAGCTTGAGGATGTTGCACGTTGAAGAAAAAGGATGGTTCCTATCAAATTTAGAGTAGCACTCCGTCTTCAAGTCACACGTGGTCCATCGGGACCATCCGACCGTCGTGTCATCCTCAGTTGAGGGCGTGTGGTCAGCACACCGTTCTCCCGATCGTACGCTGGTTTTCTATGACCTATTCGGTCGAGTAGCTCCTCAATTGGCATCACGAAGCTGAGTGCACCCCGAAAAATGGCAACAGCGCATGGCGGCTCGGATGGTCAGCCATCCAAGTGCCGGCCACGCCCAGCAGCGCTTAACTTCGGTGATCTGATAGGAACTGGTGTA
This sequence comes from Schistocerca nitens, assembly GCF_023898315.1. Lineage (NCBI taxonomy): Eukaryota > Metazoa > Arthropoda > Insecta > Orthoptera > Acrididae > Schistocerca > Schistocerca nitens. The sequence goes on from NC_064614.1 coordinate 1,228,484,117, forward strand.
TCACTGCTGCAAGGCCGCTACCAGATTTGGAGGAGGTGGAGATTTATTGTGCCTTGAAAGAAGATTGCGTCGGAGTTTTAAATGAGAGGACAGAAGTTTCTAAAGGACATATCCGGACACACTTTACGGATATGCTCCTTAAGAAGCAGCCACGAACATATTTTACATAGTGACATAGGATTTACGTAATCTATTTGCGTTCAGACTGCAGCGTAGAGGTAGTTTTAAGTTGGAGTGGGTTAGAACCAGATAAGCATTTCTCAAAGATTTTATGACAGGCAGTAGTATCGTTGGCGCTGAGCATTGGGCTTTAAGTAAATACCATCGTTCGTAGGTGATGGCAGCGGAGTTCGGTTTGCAATTGTACCTCGGGAACGGTAGATGCACCGGCTTGCGATGTTTTATGTTTTATGGTTTGAGTTGACAATGCGCTTGTGCAGCTTGTTTTACGTTGAGACGAGGCCAACCGCCATAAAAAAGCTTTTAAGGTAGGATATAATTCAGGGCGTCTGTAATCATGGCTTCACGTCAGTCAACAGGAGGTGACGTCACAAAAATCGTACAGGTCCACGTCAACGTTAAGCAAGTCGTCCCGTGTGAGGATGACGCTAGGTGTTATTGAAGAAATGGAGCGACCCTGGCGGTTTTGTAGCCGCAGCGCATATTTCGCGATCGCGAGTGCTTCACAAAGCCCGCCTGCGTAAGTAGCGCCACATGGCCATTGCTCCGTGTCCCCCCGAGAGCCGCGTCTTCGTAACGTGAACAGAGTGCGCAGGCAGAGAGAGTCATTTTCGCCGCCTGCTGATTAATGGCCCTTGGTAGTTTCCGGATAGAATATGATATGAAGTAAAATGGAAATGCCGTGTGGCTAGGGTCTCCCATCTGGTAGACCGCTCACCTGGTGCAACTCTTTCGAGTTTACGCCACTTCGGCCACCTACGTGTCGATGAGGATGAAATGATGACGATAGGGACAACACAACACCTAGTCCCTCAGCGGAGATAATCTCCGACCCAGCCGGGAATCGAACCCGGACCGCTAGGTATGACATCCCGTCGCGCTGACCACTCAGCTACCAGGGGCGGACATGATATGAAGTGATGCTGAGTGAAGTGGTCAAGACTGCCAGTCTTGCTTGTGAGATGAAGGTGGAGCTCACCATCTGCAGCACTGTCGACAGAGTCGGCTGTGGTCCTTTGGTAGAGAGGCGAGTGGAGGATCTGGATCAGAGGCTACGAAGGTTCTGCGACTGTGTAGGCTGCAGATTCCTCGAGTTGCACCATCGGGTGGCTGGTTTCCCGGTTGCGCTTAATAGGTCAGTGATCGACTACACGCAGGAAGCGGCTACACGGTTATCAGAGGTTGTGTCGGGTAGCAGGGGCTGTGTGGAGGAGACTGGGCGGTTTTATAAGTTAAAGGGCCTCGGGAAACTACAGAAAGACGGTCAGTCTGAAAAGGTGCAGGGTAAACACAGGAAGGTAGACCTAGCAACAACTGCTATTGTAGTTACGAATTGTTGTAGCTGTGTTGGAAGAGAACCAGAACTCAAAGCGCTAATATAAAGCAAGGAAGCTCAAGTTGTTATAGGCGCGTAAAACTCTCTAAAGCCGGAAACAATTTCAGCTGACATTTTTGCAAAAGACCTAACCGTGTTCGCCGGCCGAAGTGGCCGTGCGGTTAGAGGCGCTGCAGTCTGGAACCGCAAGACCGCTACGGTCGCAGGTTCGAATCCTGCCTCGGGCATGGATGTTTGTGATGTCCTTAGGTTAGTTGGGTTTAACTAGTTCTAAGTTCTAGGGGACTAATGACCTCAGCAGTTGAGTCCCATAGTGCTCAGAGCCATTTTTGAACCTAACCGTGTTCAGAAAGGAAAAACTGAATTAAGTTGGTGGTTTTAAAGGCACATTTTTAGCCTTAGCATGTAAACCTATTTTTTAATCAGAGAACCCTGTTTGATAAAGCAAGAAAGCCAATGCAAGTTATCTTGTGCGTGGTCGCTTGTGATCGCTGGTGAGACACAGAAAGGATGTCTAGTCTTTTGTTAATTACTTCATTTGCTATCTGTTATGGAATGGAGTCGAGGGAGAGCCTCGAGCGTTAGACTGGCCGCTCTAATTTAAACTCTTTAATTTTATAGAAAGTCACTGTGTACTGCAGGGCGGATACTCGCGCATACTAGTATTTATATTAGGAAGTTTTTACTGCGCTCGGACGAGATACCGACGTGCAGATAATCAACATATCACTAGTGATTAATATTGTATTCCCAATGTAAGTAGCATAGTGCACTTCAGTTGGCCTACGAACCTTCTTCTTACGGCGACGAAATACTCAAAGCATATGTCCGATGCCACCTTATCATGGTTTAAATATATTCACTGATTTTTAAATATTTCCATCCATCTCAATTCCGTTTAACAAAAATTATAAAAAAAAACAAAATAATATAAATAATCACCCACACACACACACATATACACACACACACACATATATATAGTATACGTCGGATCCGTGTGTCGCCACTATCAGTGATTGCAGCCTGAGCGCCGCCACACGGCAGGTCTAGAGAGGCTTCCTAGCACTCACCCCAGTTGTACAACCGACTTTGCTAGCGATGGTTCACTGACAAAATACGCTCTCATTTGCCGAGACGATAGTTAGCATAGCCTTCAGCTACGTCATTGGCTACGACCTAGCAAGGCGCCATTACCAGTTACTATTGATACTGTAATCATGTACTGTCAAGAGCGACACTCATCATTAATGGATTAAGGTTAAGTGTTCCACCAGCTACGTTCGTTTTTCTAAAGTCTAATTTCTTTGTCCTGTTCCAGACCTCACGCCAGCCAGCGTGAGCTAAAACTCGTGCCTTTCGGCTTCCTCTATTAACCCGGTGTTGGCTCTCCTGCCAACCCACAACATTGATGACGAGGCAACACCGCGTTCGTAACTATACTGCCCTGATTTACTTGTGTAATGGCTTCGCCACCATCTCCAGATGTACTGTCCGAATTTTATCGCTTACAGAATCAGCAGATGCAGGCCTTACTGGATGCCCTTGGATAGCTCGTCCAAGGCCAACGTGCAATGCAAAACGATGCGGCAGCCACCGCTCCACCGCTAACGCAGCCACAACATGCAGTTGCACCTACTTTTCATCCGTTTGATGCTGCACTAGAAATCTGGACGGAGTGGTCACGCCAATTTGGATTCCATCTCGCCACCTACAGAATTCAAGGTAATAAACGGCAGCCTCTTTTGTTATCCTCCGTAGGGGTGCACACGTACCGTGTGATAGTCAAATTATTTCCCCGACACGACGTAGCAACTCTGTCCTACGACGAAATTTTGTCTGCATTAGCTGCAATTTTCAAAGAATCAGTCAATGTAGTTGCCTAACGGTACACCTTCTTTCGTACAAAACGTACGGCAGGTCAGACTACTCGGAAGTGGGTGTCAACCTTGCAAGGCCTTACAAGGGATTATGCTTTTGAGTGTCAATGTGGACTCCCTTATTCAGATACTATGGTGTGTGATGCAATTGCACAGAACGTTTCTGATCTTCGTATACGGGAACAGATTTTGAAACTAGTCAATCCCTCTCTTCAACAAGTGATGGACATATTGGATCGGCAGGACACACTTGACTTTGCTCAGGAATCATTTGAAACTTCGCCACCCATGTGTCAGGTTAAACGGCCCGCCGCGCTAGTTGCACGGAACAGTAAACAGTCCTCGCGCCCGGCCGCGCCGCTGCCGACAGGCTCTCAGCCACGTGCACCGTGCCGGCAAGCAAATGCCGTGCTAAAATCATGCCCGCGGTGTGGTACTAGACATTCGCATGAGAATTGACCGTCACGCCAGGCTATTTGCTTATTCTGAAATGACAAAGGACATGTTCAAAGTGTTTGCCAGGAAAAGCTCAGAACGGAAGCTCACAACCATTCCAGGCCCTTTGCTTCACACCGGAATCGGAATCGAACCAAGGATAGTCAGGAGCGCGACACTTCGCCCATGGAAATTCATATAGTTCATGCCGCTCCGGCCAGTGCCACTCTCTCTAACAGTGACTGTGTTCGTCCCACACATAGTGTGCGTCGACATCGCTGGCACTCCCGTCAAGTCGCAAGTGATTTTGTACCAGTGTCAGTTCACACTGCAAGAGACAGTCGCTCTTGTCCTCAGCAGGACAATAAACGTTTTGTGGACTTGGACATTAATGGCAAAGTGATACCATTCCAGCTCGATACCGGGGCTGCAGTGTCACTGATCAATCAAGACACTTACAAACTGCTGGGCACACCTCCGTTGCGTGCCGCAACTGTTAAGTTAACTGGCTATTCGGCTCACAAGATCCCTGTGTTAGGACAGTGCAGCCTTCTTGCAACATACAAGGGACAAACAAAACTTGTGTCATTTTCGTCCTTCGTTCTTCTTCTGCTGTGAACTTGTTTGGTTTCGATTTATTTCAGTTGTTTAACTTGTCTGTAGTAAATCAGGTCCTATCAGTGAACCAGAGTGTGCCTTCCGCCAGTGGTTCTCGTCTATGTGAAGAATATGCAGACATTTTTGCACTGGGCCTCGGTTGCACTAAGAACTATAAAGCACATTTGGAACTGAAAGTAAACGCGCAACCGAAATTTTTCAGAGCGCGCAATGTTCCCCACGCATTGCATGATGAGGTCGCAAAAACATTACACGATTTGGAATCACAAGGTGTAATTGAACGTGTGCAGGCTTCTCTCTGGGCATCACCCTTAGTAATTTTGCCAAAACCTGGAAAATTGAGACTTTGTATCGACTTCAAGGCAACAGTGAATCCACAACTAGTGACTGCAGCTTTTTCTTTACCCTGCCTGGAAGATCTTTTTGACAAACTGTGCCCGGGTAAATATTTTTCGAAGTTGGACCTAGCAGATGCGTACTTGCAAATACCGGTGGACGATGAATCCCAGCGCGTTTTGGTGGTTAACACGCATCTTGGTTTGTATCGATTCAAACGACTGCCATTCGGGTGTGCATCCGCCCCTGCATTGTTTCAGCAATATCTACAAACTGTTTGTGCATCGGTCCCTACTGCAACAAACTATCTGGACGATATTGTGATCTCCGGACAGACGGAAGAAGAACATTTAGCCAATCTCAGAACATTATTTCAGGTCTTGCGAGAAAATGGTCTTCGCTTGCGGAAGGACAAATGTGTGTTTTCTGCTCGTGACTTACCCTTCCTGGGACATGTACTCAATGCCCAAGGCATACATCCCAGTCCAGAGCACCTCCGGGCCATAAAAGACTTGCCTTCGCCGCAGAATTTGAAGCAGCTACAGAGTGTGCTGGGAAAAATAAATTACTATAACAGTTATATCCCACACGCCTCTTCCATTTCAGCTCCGCTTCATCGCTTACGCCGTAAAGGTGTTCCGTTCGTCTGGATGACGGAATGCGAACGCGCCTTTCGCCAGTTGATATCGGCGTTGCTTTCCAATACTTGCCTTACGCCATTCGATCCCCGGAAGCCCCTTTTGTTGATGGTGGATGCATCGGATTTCGGTATCGGTGCTGTGCTTGCGCACAAAGATGGTTCGCACGATCGCCCTACTGCCTTTGCGTCCAAATTGCTCTCGTCTGCGCAATGAAATTATTCACAGATCGAGAAAGAAGCATTGGCTCTCGTATTTGGTGTTACAAAGTTTCATGATTTCTTGTATGGTCGTCACTTTACCATCATCACAGACCACGAACCTTTGACATCGCTTTTTCATCCGAACAAGCCTGTACCTCCACGAACAGCGCAGAAATTCATTCGCTGGTCTATTTTCCTCTCGCAGTACCACTACGATATCTTGTATCGGTCCACTGCTAAGCACGGAAACGCCAATGCGTTGTCCCATTTGCCTGTTGCTGAGGATAGAGCATTCGATTCCTCCGAACTTGCTTGCACGTTCATTGATTCGGAAACCGATGACGTGGTCGAATCGTTTCCGATTGATTTTCGTCGTGTAGCTACTGCCACAGCTGCTGACCCTGTCCTTGCTACCGTTCTGCGTTTCGTTCCTACTCAATGGCCCTTGTCAAATTCACGGATCGGGGAATCGCTGGTTCGCCGATTTTTTGCTCACCAGGAGAGACTTTTTGTACGAGGTGGTGTTTTGCTGTTGCGTTCTGATAATGATCAGTCCAGGGTCGTGGTACCACGTTCGTTACAGTCCTCGGTCTTACAGCTTCTCCACCAAGGACATTGGGGTATAGTGAGAACGAAACAACTTGCTCGTCAGCACTGTACTTGGTTCGGAATCGATGCCGCGATTACAAATATGCGCACTTCTTGCATGGTGTGTGCCGAACAACTATCAGCACCACCGCGGAAATTCTTTGCATGGCCAAAAGCCACATCCCCTTGGCAACGCTTACACATCGATTTTGCTGATCAATTGCTTTATGGTTGGTTGTGGTAGATTCATTCAGTAATTTTCCTTTTGTTGTCCGGACGTCTTCCACGACATCATCTGCCACCATCCAAGCGTTATCCACTATCATTTGCATTGAAGGTCTTCCACAGACTATTGTTTCCGACAATGGCCCACAATTCATGTCCGCAGAATTTCAGTCATTCTGCAAGGCCAATGGTATTCAACATCTGACGTCCGCGCCGTTTTCGCCACAGTCAAACGGTGCCGCTGAACGATTGGTCAGGACTTTCAAGTCACAGATGTTGAAGTTGAAAGAGTCGCATTCTCGGGACGAAGCGTTATTGCTCTTTTTGTCCTCATATCGCTCTCAGCTCCGAGATGGTCGCTCGCCGGCCGAGTTGCTCCATGGTCGCCTTCATCGAACCTTGATGTCTTTGTTACATCCGCCGCATCAGGTTCCTGTGCAGCGGCAGACACCTGCTTTTGTTCCAGGCGACGTTGCCTATTATCGCCACTATCGAGGTTCAGGGCTTTGGCTCGAAGGGCCCATTATTCGCTGCCTCGGCCGCGCTATGTGTCTGGTTTTGTGAGCCTCTGGTGAGGTGCGTCGGCATCTCAATCAGCTGCGCCTCTGTCGTCGCACGGGATCTGCCGCTCCCCGTCTGCTTTCAGTGATGGTGCCGTCCGGTCAGCGCCCTGGGGACCCATCTAATGGCTCGCCTCAGCCCCAGGTGTTACCGACGCTGCCTGCCATTTTGCTCCATGGCGACACGCCACCGCCGCCGCAGCCGCCGCCGCCGCCGCCTGTTCTCCCGTCGGCGACGCCCGCAGTGGACGCGTCGCTGCAACCGCCGGGCGCCTCCCTGGGTCAAGCGTCGCCGATGGCTTCCCGTGACCAGTTGTCCTCCGACATGGAACTCTTGCCCGCTCCGGACCATATGTCGTCTTCGCCTGTCGGGTGCCCCGGCACGATGGAGGTCGACCCTTCGGCCCCTCCTGTCTCTCTGCGGGCGCATACACCACATGTTGGCGTGCACCCTTTAGCGGGTTTTCAGGCGTTTCCTAGCTTCCCGCGGTCCGAATGACAGGGTGCGGGTGGCACAGCCTCGCCTGTTGTTAGACTCCCCACCCCGTCGCATACGTCAACATGGGGTCCTCCCCACGGCGGACGGAAGCCTTATGCCACAACCGTACGCCGATTTGCGGGGGAGGAATGTGGTGTCGCCGCCAGACACCACACTTGCTAGGTGGTAGCCTTTAAATTGGCCGCGGTCCGTTAGTATACGCGCACCCGGACGGAAGCCTTATGCCACAACCGTACGCCGATTTGCGGGGGAGGAATGTGGTGTCACCGCCAGACACCACACTTGCTAGGTGGTAGCCTTTAAATCGGCCGCGGTCCGTTAGTATACGTCGCACCCGCGTGTCGCCACTATCAGTGATTGCAGACCGAGCGCCGGTAGGTCTAGAGAGACTTCCTAGCACTCACCCCAGTTGTACAACCGACTTTGCTAGCGATGGTTCACTGACAAAATACGCTCTCATTTGCCGAGATGATAGTTAGCATAGCCTTCAGCTACGTCATTTGCTATGACCTAGCAAGGCGCCATTAGCAGTTACTATTGATACTGTAATCACGTACCGTCAAGAGCGACGCTCATCATTAATGGATTAATGTTAAGTATTCCACCAGCTACGTCCGTTTCTCTAAAGCCTAATTTCCTTGTCCTGTTCGAGACATCAAGCCAGCCAACGTGAGCTAAAATGCATGCCTTTCGGCTTCCTCTATTAACCCGGTGTTGGTTCTCCTGCCAACCCACAACAATATATATAATTATTTACATGGTGAAGTGTTTATTGCTCTCAAAAGCAGTGTACCTTGTAGTGAAATTGGAGTAAACAGTTCCTGTGAGTTAGTATGTGTAGTGGTTTACTTCACAACTGGAATATATTAATAACTGATTCCTTTTACTGAACCCCTGATTCACACGATACAGTTGGTGAAAGGCTGAAAGACAATTTGAGTTTTATTTGAAATAGGTACCCTACTCATAGGATTACAGTTGCTGGTGATTTCAATGTATGTCGATATGTTGTCAAAAACACATGTCTAAAACCAGCGGAAGGCATAAAACGTCGCCCGAAATTGTACTGAATGCTTTCTCAGGAAAATTATTTTGACCATTTAGTTAATGAGCCCACTCTAAGTGTAAATGTTTGGCAAAACGTACTTGACCTCTTAGCAACAAATAACCCTAGGCAAATAGGACCATCGTGACTGATACAGGTGGTTTAGTGAGCATAATGTTGCTGTAGCGACACTAAATTCTCTAACATCCAAATACACCAAAAATAAACGCAAATTACACCTGTAATGTTGTTGCATTAATTTGTTCTGTAAGCGGTGCTGATATTCAAGACCATAAAAGTGGGTTAAAAGCTGTGAGCTATCTGAGGAAGTTAACCTTGCATTCCTGCACAACTGTTTCACCAGGTATCCAGCCTAGCTTACCAAATTCCCAACTAGACTAATATTAATTATAATCTTTTAGTACTCATCTTATGATAACCGGTGATATATATATATATATATATATATATATATATATATATATATATATATATATATATAAAGACAATTTAAATAAAAAGAAATAAACCATTTATATTTGAACATTTATTTTAACATTGATCATTGTTCTGTTAAAATTTCAGCATATCAAACTTGATTCATAAATAAACTGGTGCCTTATTTAGGATTGTCAAAATGTGAGTCTGTAATCTGACGGAACACATCAAATAGGAAGCCAAGATTGGGAGACTACATACAACACTGCATTCATAAAATAACACACGAAGAACGTTGAGACATATCCAAGAGGAAATTAACCACAATCAACCGGTTCAATTTTCACCCAAAGAAGTTACGTTCGTAGCGCAATCCTGTCCGTCATGAAATTACCACACACTGGTATACTAAATTCATACTAACTCTCTGTGAAATCTTCCCGAAAAGAATAGCTGAGGGCTACTTTGATGCTTACACCACATGCATCACGTGGTCAACTTGGTTTACACAAAGAGTGTAACTCCACAATAATTTTGATAGTTAAAATAAATTACATCGAAACGCAATTTACAAAAGAAAAACCTCGAACTGGTTACTATCGTCTTACTATTAACCTGATGGGGCAAACAATTGCATAAGCACGTGGTACTGGTCTCACAAAGTACACCCCGTGTGGGTTGAACATAAAGAAAAGTTGCTCTATTGGAAAATATTGTCAAGACGAGACGTTATAATCTCACGCACATTCGCATTTAAGATTGATGATCTTAGTTAGAGTTACTGATCAACACGTGGTTCCACTTTACTCACAAAGTAGTGACAAAGCAACTACTGGAAGATATTCTGAACTGTACACTCGAATCACACTGCGTTGCAATTTAAGATAACATTAGATATTTTGGAGCTAAACCTGAAATAAAGGTGATTAAATTTTCAGTTAGGCTGAACTTAAGAAATCCATTGTCCTATGGACTTAGCAGACACGCGCTTAGCCGGAGATCTTACCACTTCAGACCCTCGCCACAGACAGACCGCTCTGGGTCCCTCGTGAGGGGTGCCTCAAAAATACGAACGGAAGTGACCAGAGACGCAGCTTCCTATACCAACATGACAAGGGACAGACAGGACCATATTAAGAATATAAACCTCTTTGCTTCTAGAAAGCGTAGCTACCTGTTCCGACGTTGGTCCTACTGTTCTCTAGCAGACAGGCTTGTCTGCTACCATCAAGCATGCAACTAGTAATACATTTGCTCATTCATTCTTTCACACAGAAGAGAAGGGGGATGACAGTATCTTACCATATACAGTATATAAAAGAAAGCGGATGTAGGTTCCGTATGAGACTGTGTGAAATGAATTACATATAAACTGTGTTTTAAAGTGTAGTAGTGTGACAGATCGTTCTTGTTTATGTGTAAAAGTAATACGTTTCACTGCTCAGTCTCCTCCCAGGTAGACAGAAACGCCACAGTAAATTTAGAAGTGGAATGTATGCCGTAAATGACAACAGATTTAAGAAATTAACATGAAAGTAATCCAACAGAGACCTTTCACACCTACTTAAAGAATCAGATAAAAATTCGCTTGACGCCTTTCTGAGAGACAGTCTCCACTCCTTCCGATCTGAGTAAATAAACATAGACCAGATGTCGTTTCAATTCAGAGAAACAGTACCCACAGGAGTTAGAGATATATCTTATCGAAATCAATAAGCGATGGTACTGATCCCCCTTGGCACACAAAACGGGTCAGAACACTGGTGCAGATGCCAAATTTAAAACAACGCAGAATCCTCTAGATAGGCGATGTTTTACAAAAGCTCGAAGTTTAGAGTGAGCTTAAATGCGAGGTGCTTTTAAAAGTTTCCAAAACGAAATTTTGTCTCTAAATATGTCAGAAAACCCAAAGAGATTCTGGTCATACGTAAAATATGTCAGCGGCAGAGAATACTGATACAACAGCTCCACACTTAACATTCATATAAAACCGCTCGTTCATTGAAAGTTCCGCAATTAACGACTGGAAAGTTGCCTAAGTCACTCCAATACTCAAGAAAGGAAATATGAGTAATGCGCTGAATTTTGGACCCATATCAATGTCTATGTGGAGTAGGATTTTGGAGGATATACTATACTCGAACATTATAAGTTACCTCGAAGAAAAGGATGTATTGAGTAATAGTCAGCACGGATTTCGAAAATCTTGTTCTTGTGTGAACAAGTAGCTCTTTACAAGTAGTGAGTGCTATCGGCAAGGGATATCAAATTGATTCCATACTTTTAGATTTCCACAAGGTTTTTGTCTCTGTTTATCACAAGCGTATTCTAATCAAACTGCGTGCCTATGGAGTATGGCCTCAGTTATGGGACTGAATTTGTGGTTTCGTGTCGTAGCTACTGAATGAAAGTCATCGAGAAAAACAGAAGCAACATCTGGCGTTCGCCAAGGAAGTATTATAATGTGCGCTCTATTGTTCCTGATCTACATAAACGACATAGGGGACAATCTGAGCAGCCCTCTTAGATCTCTTGCAGATGATGCTGTCATTTACCGTCTTGTAAAGTCAACAGATGATCAAAAGCAATTTCAAAACCATTTGAAGAAGATATCTGTATGGTGCAAAAAGTGGCAGTTGATTCTAAATAATGATAAGTGTGAAGTCATCCACATGAGTACCAAAAGAAATGCGCTAAACTTCAGTTACAGCATCACAGCATCACACATATCTAAAGGCTGAAAATTCAACTAAGTAATTAGGGATTGTAATTACGAATAACTTAATTTGGAAATATGGTATGCGTAAAGAAAACCAAAGACTGCGATTTATTAACGGAGCATTTAGATGAGGGCTTCACAACATACGTGCTCGCGGAGCAAGCTGTGAGCAGCAAGGCGCGAGCAGGGAGCAGCGCGAGCACGCTACCCCCACTACCGGACCAGAGCGGAGAGTGTGGAAAGTCACGTGTGGCACACAACAGCTGCCGCCAGTCAATGTAAATCCGCGGCCATGAAACAAATAAAGGAGAACGTAGACGTGCCACATAATTTTATTAGCTTAGTGTATGCCTCTACATTCGCATTAATTTGTGAACTGTTACACAATAAAAGGTGTCACTGAAGTGTGGGATTCTCCGTTATCTTGTACTTTTTGCCCATTACAATTGCGTCTATGTTCGGAGTAATTGTTCTTGTGCATTTTAGGCGCAGCGTGCAGTTTAAATTTTGATCACACAATGCGTTTCTCAGGCGCGTCTTGTTACATTTCATTGCAGAGAACAGTTGTTCACAAACATACGTGGAACCGAACATTGATATTATTGTAGCCGCCAGTTTGTGCAAACGAGGAAATCTATCCTGAGGGAACTGTCTGTAGAATTCCAAAATGTTTTTCTTGTTCTGAAATTTGTCTCTGTATTCTCTGTCCCACTGCAGGTCAATAATTTCTTGCTGCAGCTCAGGACGAATCTCTTAAATATTCGCTGAATATGGAGAGAACAGATCAAAATCACTGTCTAGTGCTGTCAGATTTTGAAAGCGCTGATCAACTAAACTATATGAATAACGTTCACAGTCTTTGTGAACATCTTGCATGGATGATAATTCAGGAAAATGAGCTAGGTTTCCTGTTTCCAGCTGACTCACCCAAAGTGTCAATTTCATTTTAAAAGCTCGTATTCGATCTATGAAATGAGTAATTAGCAGATCTTTACCTTGTAGTAAAATGTTCAAAGCATTCAGATGGCTAGTTAAATCTGCTAAGAACGCGAGATCACATTCAAACGTGCGCGCGCATTTCCCCTCCCTCCCCTCCCTCCCTACTCCGCGACCTTGCATCTGCTCGCGAGCACGTGCGTGAGCAGACGCGAGTACTCGCGCTCAAAACCGGCCAGTTGTTAAGCCCTGATTTAGATAGTGCGACAGACCTACTTAAGATAAGTCCGTTTCTACCATCAGGCAGGGCTAGGCTACAGCTGATGGTGACAAATTTTTGGGGCAGCAAAAGGCGGAAAAAATTAATTTCAAATCAACCAGTGAAAAATGAGAGTAAAGGAGGAGAAAAAATGAAAAAGAGGAAACTTCAAAACCATACGGAACAGCTACTAAATAAGTCTTCACTTACTTTGACGAAAGAAAACACACACATTAGCCCCGCCTACGTCAAAACTGAAGCAGTCGCTACTGAGTAAGAAATAGACAAACATTCTTGCAATTAAATACAGTAAGCAAGTAATTGCAAATATGATTGCACAGGTGGATTCTGTTAGTTCTACTTGAAAATGATCAGCACATCTTAGTATTTCAGTTATTTTGACTACTGTCAAAAATTGAGGACAAAAAATAAGAAATGCAGGTCATTTGTTGCCCTCAATCAGTTTTGAAGAAAGTGACCTTGGAGATATGCGCCTCAGTTTGGACCAAGGGAACTACACGTGTAAAATAATGATAAAGTTGAAGACAAAGCATGAAAGGAGGACTGTTCCCAGGAAATGAGGACGTCTGATCCACCTTAGTTTAATGATCAAAAGTGAAATGGCAGATTTGCACTCTTTTGCCGTTTGGATGTTGGTGGCGGTCGATGGGGAGGGGATATGGTAGTGGAAAAGAGTGGGCGTCATTTTTTCATTCTCGCCTAGAGCAGTAGAACACCTAGCAACGGCCCTGACTAAAGTGACTGCTTACACTACACGCGCCCATCCTCTTGTGGAGTATTGGTGTGCAGTGTGGGATCTTTTGTGTTGGCAGAAGAACCAACACCGTGTTACGAATGAAGGCCGAAATGCACGCGTTTTAGCTCACGCAGGCTGGCGTGAGGAGGGAAGAACTATACTGACGTGAGGTCTGGAACATGACAAGGAATGAGAATTCAGAAAGCGGACATAATTAGATTGCTAATTAACTTTAACCCATTAATGATCAACGTCGCTCTTGACGGTACATGATTCACAATATTATCTGTTCAGAATACATAGTAATTATAGTAACTGAATATGGCGCCTTGCTAGGTCGTAGCAAATGACGTAGCTGAAGGCTATGCTAAACTGTCGTCTCTGCAAATGAGAGCGTATGTAGACAGTGAACCATCGCTAGCGGCTGCACAACTGGGGCGAGTGCTAGGGAAACGCTCTAGATTAGACCTGCCGTGTGGCGGCGCTCGGTCTGCAATCACTGATAGTGGCGACACGCGGGTCCGACGTATACTAACGGACCGCGGCCGATTTAAAGGCTACCACCTAGCAAGTGTGGTGTCTGGCGCTGACACCACAGGATCTGCATCAGATGAGACTGATGGAGGACATCGAAAAAAATCAAGGAAGTGTAGCTCGTGTTGTACTATCGCTACATAGGGGACAGAGTACCATGGACATGGTACGTGCATTTGGGCGGCAACATTGAAACAATGGCGTTTTTCATTGCGGCAGAATCTTCTCGTGATAATCACCAACTTTCTCCTCCGATTGCGAAGATATTCTGTCGACGCCCGCCTACGTAGGAAGAAATGATCATCATGATAAAATAAGAGAAATCAGAGCCCGCACAGAAAGATTTAAGTGCTAACTTTGCCCGAGCGCAGCGACCGCTACGGTCGCAGGTTCGAATCCTGCCTCGGGCATGGATGTGTGTGTTGTCCTTAGGTTAATTAGGTTTAAGTAGTTCTAAGTTCTAGGGGACTTATGACCTCAGCAGTTGAGTCACACAGTGCTCAGAGCCATTTTTTTTTTTTTTTTTTTTTTTTTTTTTTTTGCCCGAGCGCCGTTATAGAGTGGAGAGGTAAAGAAATAGCCTGAAGGTGGTTCGATGAATCCCCCACCTGGCACTTAATTGCGAATATCAGAGTAACCGTGTATATGCAGATGTGGACGAGTTCTCGTCCGTATAAAACGGCGGCTGACGTGGCCGGCGTGTGGATGGCGCGGTGCGTCGCGGTGTGACGTGTGACGTAGACAAGACACTGTGCGGCCTCCGTGATTGAGACGTGAGGCGGGACCGGAAGCGGGCAGCGCGCCAGCGCGTTCCCCGCGCGCCCACAGTCCGTGAGGACATCAGCAACGGTTGCGGTCGGCCGGGCTGCCAGCCCATTGTTCTCGCCGGTCGGTCCCGCTCGCCCGCGACGCTTCTGGGAAAACTGCGGTCGCGCTTTATTGCAGGGACTCTGTCGTGTCGCACGTATGGAGGTCTTCCATATTCGCGACCTACTACGTAGTTCCCAGGAAAACCTTACACACGGCTGAGTAATACGGCGCTCCGCCCTGCTACAGGAGCCAGAGAGGGCGCTGTGGGTGGGCCGGAACTCTACCAAGGGCGTCGTCGCCAAGGCAGTGCCCAACTGACACCTCTGGCAATTTCATCCTTTCTATTTCAGCCGTCTCAGAGCTAGACTAATTCGTATGTCTCGTTTGCTCTTTTTGGATTTTTGAACTCCTATGAGAGACCATGTATATCTTTTTCTGTCTAGCCAAATATTTTTTGACACCTTTTCGTCATCTATAGCTCTCAAAAATACTGTAAAAATATTGTACCAAATTAATGCTAGTTTTACTATTTTAAGCCTATAAACTATAACATGGGCCACTTTTTATTTTCTTTCGGTAGCACGCCTGAAACTATAATGAGGTGACAAAGGTCAAGGAATACCTCGTAATATCGTGTCGGACCTGCTTTTGCCCGGGGTAGTGCAGCGACTCGACGTGGCATGGACTCAACTAGTCGCTAAACATCCACTTCAGAAATACTGAGCCTTTGCCAACTCTAAAGCCGTCCATAATAGGCAAAGTGTTGCCGGTCCAGGAGTTTGTGCTGGAGCTGACCACCTGGTTATGTCCGATAAATGTTCGATGGCATTCACATCGGGCGATCCGGTTGGCGAAATCATTCGCTCGATTTGCCTAGAGTGTTCTTCAAACCAGTCGCCAACGATTTTGGCTCATTGGCCATTTGGCGCTTCGACATCCATAAAAATTCCACCCTTGTTTGGGAACACGAAGCGCATCAATGCCAGGTAGTCGAATATAGGCACTTCCAGTCAATGACGGTTCACTTTGAGCAGAGAATCCAGTCAAATCCAAGTAAACACAGACCACGCCTTTATCGAGCCACCACCAGGTTGCACAGTGCCTTGTTAATGCCTTGGGTCTATGGATTTGGGTCTATGGATTCGTGGAGTCTGCGCCTCACTCGAACCCTACCATCAGCTCTTACCAATCGAAATTTGGACTCGCCTGACGATACCTCTGTTTTCCAGTCGTCTTGGGTCCAACCGATATGATCACGAGCCCAGGAGAAGACCTGTCGGCGATATGCTGTTAGCAAGGACACTCGCGTCGTTTGTCTTACGTCCCAAACTGATATCTGCGGTTATTTCAAGCAGTGTTGCTGGTCTGTCAGCACTGACAACTCTAAGAAATACCGCTGCTTCCGATCGTTAGGTGAAGTCCGTCCGCAATTACGTTGTCAGTGGTGGTAGGTAATGCCTGAAATTTTGTATTCTCAGCAGACTTTTGATATTGCAGAGTTCGGAATATTAAGTTCCCAAACGACTCCCGAAATGGAATGTCCCATGTGTCTAGCTCCACCTACCATTCAAGAGTATGTTAATTCCCATGGCGCCGCCAGTCTTTCGCACGCCATGTATGAGTAGAGTGTATGTGAAACATAGCAGAATAAAATTTGTAATCAGCCCATCAAATTTCAATGTCTTTGAACTTATACAGCAGAGTCATCATCGCCTTTTTTCTGTTATTTAATCAGTTCGCCTTGCTCCTTCTTTATAAATCTGTAAAATCTGTAATATGCGATGTCATAGTCTTGTGCGGGTGCTGAATTGGAGAGTTCTTCATTTCGCTTTCTAGTACCACTTCCAGCCTGCCACGTTGTATGACAAGATGCGAAGATTATTATTATTGTTTTTCGAGTCATCAGTTTTCTGAACGGTTTGACGCGATCCGCCTTGAATTCCTCTATTTTGCCAATTTCTTCATCTCAGAGTAGCACTTACAACCTACGTCCTCAATTATGTGCTGGATGTATTCCAATCGCTGCCTTCCTCTACAGTGTTTGCCCTCTACAGCCACTTGTAGTACCATGGAAGTCATCCCCTGATGTCTTAACAGATGCCTTATCATCCTGTCCCTTCTCCTTGTCAATCATTTCCGCATGTTCCTTTCCTCTCCGATTTTGCGCAGAACCTCCCCATTCCTTATCAGTCCACCTAAGTTTCAACATTCATCTGTAGCACCACATCTCAAGTCCTTCGATTGTCTTCTGTTCCGGTTTCCCACATCCATGTTGCACTACTATAGAATGTGTTCCTCCAAAGCTACATTTTCAGAAATTTCTTGTACAAATTAAGACCTATGTTTGACACTAGGGCCAGGAACGCCCTTTCTGCCAGTGCTAGTCTGCTTTCCGTGTCCTCCTTGCTCCGTCCGTCATTGGTTGTTTTGCTGATGTTAAGTTTCTCGCTGTTTCCATTGCTGCTACTTCTCATTACTTTCGTCTCTCGTCGATTTACTCCCAGTCCATATTATGAACTCATTAGATTGTTCATTCCATTCAGCGGATCATGTAATTTTTCTTCACTTTCACTCAGGATAGCAATGTCATCAGCAATTCATATCATTGATATCCTTACACTCTGAATTCTAATTCCACTTCTAAACTTTTCTTTTATTTCCATTATTGCTTCTTAGATTGGGGAGCGGAAGACTACATCCCTTACACTGTAACACCCCACCCATCACCTATCTGGATTTGGCGTGTGTTCACCCCAGCCAATTGACTAACAGATCAACAGAGAGTGCAAATTTGCCGCAATATCGGATAACGCGAAGAAAGTAATAAGGCCCTGTGACTCCTGATTGAACTGCGGTGGCAGTGTTGACATTAATTGATTCAGAACTGATCACTTTTAATTAAAAAGTGGTGCACATTGATGTTATATTCAGCTACTGAACACCAGATGCAAATGTTGAACATAAAATTAATTAAGAAAGTGACTTCGGATTTCAACTACTTGATTGAAAACAGATGCAGTCGATTAGCACAAATTTATTTTAACTCCCGACCTTCAGTCATCACATTACATGACTCTCCTATCAGGCAGTAGTAATAAATTGCGTTTACGTGGAGTAAAGCGCGATAAATCAAAATTAATTCCTGTCGACTGACCCAGTCAACTCTGAATACTTCCCTGGGATAAACTAGCCTCCAGTAAATCGTCGCGTTTCCACAAAGTTTTCATGTCATGTGAATTACTTTAAAACCAACACCCGACATTAATTATTCCAATACGTCCATACTATACCCTCTACAAGATGCATTGTGCCTTCTCAGTCATTTTTGTCCAGCCCTACTTTTCGCTCAACGCGAGTTTGGTGATCTTTAATGACTTCATGTAAGAGGCATAGTTCTTGCCATCTTACAACACCCTTTTCATTCCGAGCACTTCGTTCTTGGTCGTCAATTCTCATTACTCCCTCTTGCCTTTTGTACATATTGTATGTTACGCATCTCTCCTTATAGCTTACCACTATTTTTCTCAAAATTTAGAACATCTTGCACCATTTTACACTTCGAACGCTTGTTCCAGATCGACTAATCCTATGAATGTGCCTTGATTTTTCTTTAGTCTTGCTTCCATTATCAACCGCAACGTCAGAATTGCCTCTCTGGTGCCTTTACCTTTTCCAAAGCCAAACTGATCATCATCTAGACATAGTTTTCTTTTGCATTCTTCTGTACATTATTCTTTTCAGCAACTTGGATGCATGAACTGTTAAACTGGTTGTGCGATAATTCTCGCACTTGTTAGCTCTTGCAGTGTTCGAAATTGTGTGGATGATATTTTTCCAAAAGTCAGATGTTATGTCCCCAGATTAATACATTCTACACACCAACGTGAATAGTCGTTTTGCTGCCACTTCCCCCAATGGTCAGACAAATTCTCATGGAGTTTTATCTGTCCCTTCTGCCTTATTTGATCGTAAGTCCTCCAAAGCTTTCGTAAGTTTTGATTCTAATACTGGACTCCTATCTCTTCTATACCGACTCCTGTTTCTTCTTCTATCACATCAGACAAATTTTACTCCTCGTAGAGGAGAATTCTTGTCGCACTCTTTAATGATACCCCCTTTACTTTTCCTTTCGTCGAAAGTTGTTTTGACTTTCTTCTATGCCGAGTCAGTCCTACCGACAATCATTCCTTTTTCGATGTTTCATGCAGCCATTTTGTCTCAGCTTCCCTGAACTTCCTATTTGTTTAATTCGTCAGCGACTTGTATTTCTGTATTCCTGAATATCCCTGAACATTTATGCAGTTCCTTCTTTTATCGATTCACTGAAGTATTTCTTGTGTTGCCCATGGTTTCTTCGCAGTTACCTTCTTTGAACCTACGCTTATCTTTTCAGTTTCCGTGACTGCCCTTTTTACAGATGTACATTCCCCTTTCGCTGCACTGCCTGTTGAGCTATCCCCTATTGCTGTAGTTATAGCCTTAGCGAACTTAAAGCGTACCGCATCAGTCCTTAGTACTTCTGTACTCCACTACTTTGCACTGATTCTTCCTGACTAATCTCTTAAACTTCAGCCTACGCATCACCACTACTACATTGCGATCTGGATCTATACCTGCTCCTGGCTACGCCTTACAATCCACTATCTGATTTCGGAACCTCTGTCTGACCATGATGTATCTGACTGGAATATTCCCGTATCACCCGGCCTGTTCAAAGTATACCTCATCCTCTTGTGATTCTTGAATTGACTATTCGCTATTACTGGCTGAAATTTATTACGGAATTCAATTAGTCTTTCTCCTCTCTCATTTATTGTCTTAAGTTCATATTCTCCTGTAACCTTTTCTTTTACTCCTTCCCTTGCAACTGCATTCCAGTCCCCCATGATTACCAGATTTT
Source organism: Schistocerca nitens (assembly GCF_023898315.1). Classification (NCBI taxonomy): domain Eukaryota; kingdom Metazoa; phylum Arthropoda; class Insecta; order Orthoptera; family Acrididae; genus Schistocerca; species Schistocerca nitens. The sequence continues at coordinate 1,228,504,013 of NC_064614.1, forward strand.
CATCCCCCTTTACGTACTGTATTACCCTCACGATAACCTCACACGCTTTATCTATCTCTTCATCTTGCGACCTCGGTAGGTTTGCTGTTGTGTAACACCCCACCCGTTTCTTGTCCGACTTTTGCGTGAGTTCGCCCCTGGCAAACAACTTACAGAGAAATTGGGAGTGGAACTGTACGCAAAAATGAATAACGCTAGATTTAAATGTGGCCCTGTCACCACTAATTAGTCTGCGGTGGTAGTGTTGACGATAAATCACACCTATTTTTACTTCCAAACATGAACGATCACTTACACTTAGGGTGTACAATGACATCCAACACATACACAAAAATAAAATGAAGCAAAAGTGTGAATTCAGGATCAACTACTGAAAGTAAAGGCTCTACTGAATCACCATAATTTTATTATAACCTTCAGATCAATGCTGAATATAACACAATGAACAATTTACAAATTATCCTCCTAACTGTCATTGGCAGTGTTAAAATCGGTCCAAAACGCGATCTCTTATAACATATATACGAAGATCTACTACACTTCTAAGTACTGTGAAACCTCTGTGGAAACAGCTATTGCAATTGATCCAACTATTTAACGTTACTCCTAACACAGGCCGAAGCGAGAGCTATCTCACCGTAATATTCCTGTTGTAGCGGCGGTCTCCGACGGCGACAGCGCGGTCGGCATGTGGGGTCTCGGAAAGTACAATCCTACAGTATTCGAACACCAGACTGCTGTCTGTAAACTTCTGTAATTGCGACAATGTTTCCGTCAGCAATGAGCTGGCGCAGCTAGCGTCATCTCACAACGAAAGACCAAGAGGGGAGACGACTTGGCTAACGTCCTCTCAGTACGAGAGCCCAGAACGGAAGACACGCCCGAGCGTCCAGCAAGATCACTCTTCACCTTTGTTTTCCCACCTCAACTTTTACCGAGCGAATCACATCACTAGAAGCCCTCAAAATACCCTGTTAGCCAGTGCCAACCAATGTACGGCCTGGGAATAGAAATCTTTTCCACAATTCTTTTATTTCTACAAAATTTCACAAGCAAACGCCGCCCTTGCCGGCTGGAAAGAACCACAGCTGTGGACAATAACACGCTTACTGGAAGTTTTCTCCCAAGAGACCACCCGAGATTCCCCGGTGTAGCGAACACAGATTCTTGCATTGAAAGTATGTTATTCGAAAGTTTGTTATTCGGAACTCCTGACCTGCCTCACTTGAGTTACTCTAAGGCGTAAAATTAGTGGGACATAGGCGAGAGCATGCACAGGAAAGCCTGTCCAGCTATCCACTGCTCAGTTTTGGTAAACACTTGAACCCCTGCAGCCGCACGTTCCTAAGAGGTTGGCGGCTGCTGTGGCCTCTCTAAACGGATTACAGAAATCCCCCAGTTCACCATTCACACCGTCAGGCTGTGGCCTTCGGCGGCTAGGCGAGGACGTAGCCGAGCTCTGTCTCGTGTACTGCCTTTCCGTAAAGTCTTATAATTACAAAATCGCGGAATTCTCGCGTGCCGATGCGTTTCCACATAGATTTCCTACTCCAACAAAACCTAAAGTGTCACGTTAAATGGACTCATGTAAGGTACAAGGCCATGGCCACCTTACAGTTGATTCTGTTAACAACAATAAATCTCTCACTTAATAGTTCACAGTAACATACTCTCTGCCCTTCCCTCCTGTTCATAACGAATCTTACGCCCATTATACCATTTTATGCTGCTGTTGATATTCCCCTACACTCAGCTGACCAGAAATCCTTGTCTTCTTTCCATTTCACTTCACTGACCCTTACTAAATAGAGCCTGAGACTTTGCATTCCCCTTTTCAAATTTTCTAGCTTCGCAGCCACATACAGGCTTGCGACATTCCACACCATGACTCGTAGAATGTTATCCTCTCGTTGGTTATTCAATTTATTTCTCATGGTCACGTTGGCAGCCCCCTCAGAAATTCGAACGGGGGACTATTCAGAAATCTTTTGCCAATGGAGAGATCATTGTTGTGGCGTAACAAGACAGCCACGCCACTCGGAAGTAGCCGAAAGGCACGCGTTAACTCACGCAGGCTAGTAGATAGGTCTGAAACAGGATACGTAATGAATGCTATAAAGAAAAGTACGTAGCTGCTGGAATACTTAACTTTAATCCACCCTTGTGGTACATCGCTCTTGACGATACAAGTGAGACTCTTTAGATACAAGCTATGTAATGCTAATGGCGCCTTGCTAGGTCGTAGCCATTGACTTAGCTGAAGGCTATTCTAACTATCTGCTCTGCAAATGAGCGAGGATTCGTCAGCGTGCATCGCTAGCTACGTCGTCCGTACAACTGGGGCGAGTGCTAGTAAGTCTCTCGAGACCTGCCGTGTGGTGGCGCTCGGTCTGCGATCACTGACAGTGGCGACACGCGGGTCCGACATGTACTAATGGACCGCGGCCGATTTAAAGCTACCACCTAGCAAGTGTGGTGTCTGGCGGTGACACCACAATCATCATGACAATTTTTCAACTACAGTCCACATGTCATGTGGATACACCTATGTGTCTTTCATGCGGTGGTTTCCATTGCCTTCTGAATCCTCATGCCGTTGATCTTTGCTGATTCCGCTCATAATTTGCAAATGCAAGTCGGATTGCGAGAGTCGGTCTGGCCGTACGCGAGCAGGAGTGTTCTGCACGAAAGGGTAGTTCTCCAACAATGACGAGAACTTTTATGTAGAAGAAGAAGAGTATGTGGACGAGCTGCTTGCACCGCCAATGTCTGAAGCAGATGAGGGGAAAATGTTCAACTGTGTGTGAATTTCTAAAGAACTAAACTGCTCACGTCATCGGTCCCTAGACTTCACACTACGTAATCTAACCTAAACTAACTTACGCTACGGACAACACGCACACACGTATGCCCGAGGGACTCGAACCTCCGGCGGAAGGGTCCGCGCAGTCCGCGACATGGCTCCTCTAACGGCGCTGCCACTCCCCATTGAGGTGACAGAAGGTATTGTAATATTCTGAAGCATAAATTCTTATGTAACATAATAGTAATTATTGAATTACAATTTCATTCAGTTGACGAACAGCAGCAACTCACTGTTCAGTCTGGACCCTCCACAAATCCTAACGCTTTGCCTGGAGCTTCCACTGCACAAGAGCCCTCACCTTGACCTTCTAGCACCTAAGGAACTTTGCCTAGGCCACCAGTAACCAAAATGCTCACATGACATCAGTACATCATACATCGATAGTTCACTACACCACTTATCTGTCTTTGCACCCGTGTTCTGTCACTAAATGCCTTCTTCTTTTCCAGAGGGAACGAGCGAGGTGGCGGTGTGGTTAGGACACTGGACTCGCCTTCGCTCGGACGACGGTTCGTATCCGCGCCCAGCCATCCAGATATAGGTTTTCCGTGATTTCCATAAATTTCTCCAGGCAGATGCCGGGATGGTCTCTTTGAAGAACAAGACCGATTTCCTTCCCCATCCTTGACACACTCCGAGCTTGTGCCCGTCTCTAATGACCTCTATGTCGACGCGACGTTAAAACCCAATCTTTCATCTTTCCATGTTCTTTTTCCAGATGGAAAACCTACCGGATCTGGTGACCCAATCCTGGCTGGACTTGTTTCATGACCCATGTATATTACTTCGTGTAGATTTCATACTCATCTTTCTATTCAGCGTCACGTACCTATCATTTTGTAAATACAATTTGTTACTGTTTTCATCACACATGCTTTTCCATCAATTTGTTAAAAACAACGTCTTTTAAGCGTAATACATCCGAGGTATAGTGCCGATGAGAGAGAGACAAGTGGGAGGGGTCGTTTTGGTGTAAGGCTTTGCTCCCTGCGTCATTATGAAAAAATTGAATGGTACGGACGTGTCTATATTAATGTGTAATGTACTTTCACGTAATGTAGCAGTTCTGATAAAAAATGTATTTATTTCGGGTTGTAGGCGGTGGGAGTCGGCCGAGAAATAACTGCTTTTCAGCTCGCTCTAACGTCCATACCGATCGTCGGAAAATTAAACGTCACGAGCGAATTTAGCAGAAATATTTTTTTTACGTAAATTTTGTACAGAGTGGTCATCTTCTAAAAATGCACAGTTCCCGAAATAAAAGCAAAAAACGGAAAAAAGTGCGAAACATTTAGTTTTTTTGCGTTTTTCATCGTGAAGCCGACATCCTGCAATGCAAAAAACATGACATTCAGATTCAGCACCACAAAAATCATATAGAATAGCTTAAGAACAAACCTTCTGCGATTCTACTGCGGGAAAACCGACATACTTGATTGGGCTGTTATTCGTTAAAGTTATGGTGCACGATTTGCCGTATGGTGTAATAAAGATGCGAAAACTTGGATTTCCATTGACTGTTGAAGAACTGGCAAAGCCTGAAAAGGCGAAAAAAGCTTTGAGAAAATAAGTGGCTTCCTCAAAGGAAGAAATTCACCCATGCTTCATTACTTAATTATCTGCTGTCCGACTTTTTCCGAAATTACACTCCTGGAAATGGAAAAAAGAACTCATTGACACCGGTGTGTCAGACCCACCATACTTGCTCCGGACACTGCGAGAGGGCTGTACAAGCAATGATCACACGCACGGCACAGCGGACACACCAGGAACCGCGGTGTTGGCCGTCGATTGGCGCTAGCTGCGCAGCATTTGTGCACCGCCGCCGTCAGTGTCAGCCAGTTTGCCGTGGCATACGGAGCTCCATCGCAGTCTTTAACACTGGTAGCATGCCGCGACAGCGTGGACGTGAACCGTATGTGCAGTTGACGGACTTTGAGCGAGGGCGTATAGTGGGCATGCGGGAGGCCGGGTGGACGTACCGCCGAACTGCTCAACACGTGGGGCGTGAGGTCTCCACAGTACATCGATGTTGTCGCCAGTGGTCGGCGGAAGGTGCACGTGCCCGTCGACCTGGGACCGGACCGCAGCGACGCACGGATGCACGCCAAGACCGTAGGATCCTACGCAGTGCCGTAGGGGACCGCACCGCCACTTCCCAGCAAATTAGGGACACTGTTGGTCCTGGGGTATCGGCGAGGACCATTCGCAACCGTCTCCATGAAGCTGGGCTACGGTCCCGCACACCGTTAGGCCGTCTTCCGCTCACGCCCCAACATCGTGCAGCCCGCCTCCAGTGGTGTCGCGACAGGCGTGAATGCAGGGACGAATGGAGACGTGTCGTCTTCAGCGATGAGAGTCGCTTCTGCCTTGGTGCCAATGATGGTCGTATGCGTGTTTGGCGCCGTGCAGGTGAGCGCCACAATCAGGACTGCATACGACCGAGGCACACAGGGCCAACACCCGGCATCATGGTGTGGGGAGCGATCTCCTACACTGGCCGTACACCACTGGTGATCGTCGAGGGGACACTGAATAGTGCACGGTACATCCAAACCGTCATCGAACCCATCGTTCTACCATTCCTAGACCGGCAAGGGAACTTGCTGTTCCAACAGGACAATGCACGTCCGCATGTATCCCGTGCCACCCAACGTGCTCTAGAAGGTGTAAGTCAACTACCCTGGCCAGCAAGATCTCCGGATCTGTCCCCCATTGAGCATGTTTGGGACTGGATGAAGCGTCGTCTCACGCGGTCTGCACGTCCAGCACGAACGCTGGTCCAACTGAGGCGCCAGGTGGAAATGGCATGGCAAGCCGTTCCACAGGACTACATCCAGCATCTCTACGATCGTCTCCACGGGGGAATAGCAGCCTGCATTGCTGCGAAAGGTGGGTATACACTGTACTAGTGCCGACATTGTGCATGCTCTGTTGCCTGTGTCTATGTGCCCATGGTTCTGTCAGTGTGATCATGTGATGTATCTGACCCCAGGAATGTGTCAATAAAGTTTCCCCTTCCTGGGACAATGAATTCACGGTGTTCTTATTTCAATTTCCAGGAGTGTATTTAAGAATGGATGAAGAATGCTTCTATAAGTTGCTAAAGCCCCTGAAGCCACATTCTAAGAAAAGGAATCCGGTACTGTGGAGAGAGAAGCTGTAAGTTGCGAAGAGACGCTCGTATTTATGTGAGTCCTATGTACGGAGCTGGGATTCCACACACTCCACTTGACATATTTCTCACCGTTGTCATAAGATGGGACATAATTTGTACTTGAACTCTTCGGCAGCTTACATTTTGAAGCTTTAAATGGCGTTGTTGTAGTTAACATCTAAGTAGTTTCTAGTCTTGGATGAAGACATGCCCGTTTTTCGTCGCTGTGTTTTGTTAAACCTCACCACGGTAGTGGAGTCTTTCTGGGTGTCTATTTGTTTTTAAGAACATAATAAGCTGAAATTATAATATAAATTGCGTTGCGTGTAGTCTATGAGTTGATTATTTATTACTCTACTGTTCAGTAAGCCGTTTCCAACTATTATCACCTCAAAAAATTGTAACTTAGAAAATTTACCTGGTGTAAATAATCTTCATCTAAATATTCAACTGAGTTTGTAAAGAAAATGTAACACAACTTCTAGTTCCTAAAAGGTCATCATCACAAAGCAGGTACATGGTATGTCCTAGATCCCAAGCTAGGAAAACTAAACATCGGCGTCTTACATGCAGTAACTCTTGGCACTTGGAAAACATTGTTCCAACATGCGAAATATGATTCCATGATGAAGATGACACTGGGTGAACATATATTTTGATTCAATTATCACGCATAAGCAAACTATGTATTACAACTAAAATTAGAATTTTTTTCTCTTAAATTTTGGCAGTGTGAGTGTTACGTTTAAAAATTACAAAATTGTTCAAAACTTTATGAGAATGACGCTGTTATGTGAAAAATCAAAACTTTTTCTTCCTGTTGTATGTCGTCGAAGTTCATTTATAATCTTTTTTACCAATACTTTGAATAAAACTTTTTTCCGAAATAAGCAAATTTATATGGTAGTTACACATACCCCACCAAACTCATAACTTTAAATTAGTGGACCACAGAAACGAACGGTTAAGGTTTCTAGCTTCTTGCTGAACTTATCAAACACTCTAACTGTGCCACTACATCTCAGCATTTAATGTCTAAAATGAGTAACGTTGTTTACAAGCGCTTCAGAAAATGCACTATTGTCAAACAACAGAAATTAAATGAATGGTGCTCTTGTAGACATTATGCATTTATTTACGCACATAGAATAAATTAAAAAAACTCATTCCAAATTAAAAGTGGAAAGGCTAAAAATGGGGGACGAGCACATCATGTAATAAATACAGCAACAGATATATAAGATACATAGCGGAAAGCTTTTTGATCGTCTGAAGTCTTTTTGCACTTCTAACAACGAAGCAAGTATATTTTGTGACTATAAAAGCTTCAGTTATCTGTATTTGGATTTTCAGGTTTCATTTCTAGTTCGTATCGATAGGGAATCTAATCTAATCCGAATTTTGGATTTTAGATTATATTTTCACACATCTTAAATGTAGCTTAGATGCGAGGCAAGACGTTCATTCAATATTCTGCAGAAATGAGTGACTTTAAGCTACCATAATGATAATAATGCCACAAAAAACAGTTTTGTCTAAGCGTCTACGTATCATTTCAGATGCAACAATAGTGGGATGCACTTGGCGAAATTCACTTTCCAATTTCTTGACTCTTGTACGATACGTGTAGATTGTTCTCCTTTCTGGTAACACACTATACACAGCCGGAAGTGAGTGTATATCATAATGTTAACATACAGGAGATAACGGTCAAAACTAGAAAGAAAGATACCATGTGAGTAAGTCGGGAAACAAATATTTATAGAGATTTGAGTCATTATGTCCTATGATAGCCGTTAGTGTTTTTAAACTACAAGATGTGGTCACTGTGTTTGCCACACATTCTTGCACACCCATACGCCAAAGATACAGAAATGATCGGCCTTATTGCACATATACGATGGCTCCAAATTACCAGAGGGAGAAAAGTGGAATATGTCTTTCTTTATCAACATATAAAAGCCTCAAAAACGTTTCAGCTGCCGAAAGAAACTTCGGTTTACTCTGTGGGACTTGAAGTCTTAAAATATGTAAGTTCGCTTTAGGTTTCTAGCGTCCTTATTCACTCCGATATAATGTCAGTTTTACAACCTCTAAATCATAAGAAGTGAAATTCCAAAACAAGCAACAAGATCATATAAATCGTTTGGAAGTGCATCCAGTGTGAATTTTCATGAATTTATCACTGCGGTATCATTCATGATGAATTAACCGGTATTTCTGCCGAAGAATCGACCTCAAAAATTTCACATTCTGAATTGTATTGTGTGACTACGCAGAAAGCCTTTCGTGAGTGACAAGATAACTGAAAAATATCTGTTTTTCTCAGGGGAAGGTATCATGCCCGTGCTCAGACAGTTATTCCACGTACACTTTGGTATCACGACTTTCGCCTACATATAGGGCTATTATCGACTACCTGCCTTATGGGGTTCTTCTGCTGCACTTCCACCGCATTAGAATTAATCTGACTCCACTCTGTGACAGCACTGATACTAAAGACGATGACATCAATCACATACTCTTTGCATGTGAAACTTGAAAGAGACGCAGACGTTGGTTTTCGTCACAGTAATGTCGTCTGAAAGTAGTTTCTCAACACAGCCGTCACTCTTCCTGAATAATCGTGGGTGTAATGAAAAGCTATTTAGATTTTAACGAGCTGCCAACACAGATGGCGCTGGGAGCTATGTTAACAGTTGTTTTATGTTCAAAAATGGTTCAAATGGCTCTGAGCACTATGGGACTCAACTGCTGAGGTCATTAGTCCCCTAGAACTTAGAACTAGGTAAACCTAACTAACCTAAGGACATCACAAACATCCATGCCCGAGGCAGGATTCGAACCTGCGACCGTAGCGGTCTTGCGGTTCCAGACTGCAGCGCCTTTAACCGCACGGCCACTTCGGCCGGCTGTTTTATGTTAATGTGTGCTTTAGGTGTATTGCTACTTCAAGTGAGCTTTTGAATATCTGTATCGCAGTTGCTTATGATCTTGCGTACCTTCATTAGGCGTTATGTGGGAACACACAATGCAAGCATAAACATTGTCGAACATTTTGTGTGCAGGAGCTGCGATTTGGGGAGACATAGTTTTGCATGGGGATACTGACCTCGAAATTTCCGACCACGGTACACTCACTGGTCGACGCACACTCTACTCCTTTCCCTTTTGCGTCTTTTCAGACGTGCTTTCGGCACAGACTCAATTTTTGTAAATGACAGTAGACGACTACTTAGAACAGCGCAGGTGGAGCAGTTCTTGGAACGAGACGATATTCAGCGAATGCTCTGGCTTACCTGTTCCCCCTACTTAATCTCATTGAACACGAGTGGGGTGTGCTGGAGAGATGTACCGCAGCACGTCTACATACACTGAAGCGCCAAAGAAACTGGTATAGGCATGCATATTCAAATACAGAGATATGTAAACAGGCAGAATACGGCGTTGCGGTTGGCAACGCCTATATAAGACAACAATTGTCTGGCGCAGTTCTCAGATCGGTTACTGCTACTACAATGGCAAGTTATCAAGATTTAAGTGAGATTGAGCGTGGTGTTGTAGTCGGCGCACGAGCGAAGGGACGCAGCATCTTCGAGGTAGCGATGAAGTGGGGATTTTCCCATTTCATGAGGGTACCTTGAATATCAGGAATCCGATAAAACATTAAATCTCCGACATCGCTGCGGCCGTGAAAATATCCTGCAAGAACGAGACCAACGGCGACTGAAGAGAATCATTCAATGTCATGGAAGTGCAACTCTTCCGCAAATTGCTGCAGACTTAAATGCAGGGCCATCAACAAGTGTCGGCGTGCGAACCATTCAACGAAACATCATCGATACGGGCTTTCGGAGCAGAAGGCCCACTCGTGTACCCTTGATGACTGCACTACAGAAAGCTTTATTCCTGGCCTGGGCCCTTCAACACCGACATTGGATTGTTGACGATTGGAAACATGTCGTCCGGTCGCACGAGTCGCATTTCAAATTGTATCGAGCAGTTAGACATGTATGGGTATGGAAACAACCTCATGAGTCCTTTGAATGTCAGAAGGGGACTGTGCAAGCGGACAGAGGCTCTGTAATGTGTGCGAAATCTTATGAGACTTAACTGCTAAGGTCATCAGTCCCTAAGCTTACAGACTACTTAACCTAAATTATCCTAAGGACAAACACACACACACCCATGCCCGAGGGTGGACTCGAACCTCCGCCGGGACCAGCCTCGTAGAGGCTCTGTAATGGTGTGGGGCGCGTGCTGTTGGAGTGATATAGGACCCCAGACCAGTGCCTTTAAATATCCCATAACAAGAAAACTAAGGAACTAAAGTCAGCAGAACGAGGTAATGGACCCCCTCGACCAGTCAAACATTCATTAAATAATTTGTGTTCGGTACTGCCATATTTAGGAGTAGATTTTGATGTGTTGCCTTCTCGTACACAAACCATATGAACTTTCTGTTTTGTTTTTGTTTTTGTTTTTTTTTCGGAGAGGGGGGGGGGGGGGTGGGAATAACATTCTCCAACGCATAAGTAATTCGTCACGCAGAATGAGAGGATATGGTGATAAACGATACCTGTTAATTTGTCTGGTAAAGTGTATGGCCCTATGGCCTACCGCCCACGATTCCTTACCCACACGTTGATACAAAATCGAATTCGATGCCTTGTTTCCATTAACACTCGAGGGTTTGCATCCGCACAAACATAGTAAGAATCCCATCTCATGTTAAATGAAATGCAAGCTGTTAGCTGCAGCTTTTCAGCACCGTCTCGCTCTCCTTTGAAATCTACTGTGGTGATACCATGGCCTGAAAACTACATGGACTTCAGCGACAGGTAGCCCAACTTACGTCATCAACGTAGGTGAAAGTTGGGTTGGCTGTCTTAAAGTGCATGAAATATTTTCGGGGCAGCTTTATTTTGATCTCCATGTAATGCGGATAAAGCAACAGTTTGGACTGAAATGACCACAGAAGGCTTGGGACCACGCATGGAGTAGATCTAGTTATTCACACACTCGCTTCAGGGTCATCTTCAAACTCGCCGGAACACTCGCTCCTCCAATTACGGAGTGCGGTGTCTGTGAGGTCTATCGCTATCCCTTGTCCTTCTTACAAATGACTTCTCACTTCTGCAAGTGGCTGAACCAACGCAATGAACGTGCCATGTTCAGATGCAATGCGGAGTTCAGGATATCGTTACGCAGGCCGGCCGCTGTGGCCGAGCGGTTCTAGGCGATTCTGTCCAGAACCGTGCTGCTGCTACGGTCGCAAGTTCGAATATTCCCTCGGACATGGTTGTGTGTGATGTCCTTAGGTTTGTTAGGTTTAAGTAGATCTAAGTCTAGCGGACTGATGACCTCAGATGTTACGTCCCATAGTGCTCAGAGTGAAAAAAATAAAAATATCGTTAGGCATTGTTGACCCACCACGGAATCATTAAGCCCTTGTCGATGCCAGCACAACATCAAAACAAAACGCACTGAATGGCTGATGTAGCAGTCGTCTGAAAATACCATACCTGGCAAAAGTAGTACAGTGAAGGGACTAAATACAGAGACCAACAAAACCTGTGAGAAACGAGCAGTGAACGTAAACAGGAAGATTAGAAGCACAGCTGAGAACAGACTGCTCTCTACATAAGGTAAAATGATCCGGATTTCTGCAAGATCTGACAGTCTATTGAACAGTGTACAATGTTACTGCACTAATCAAGTTTCCGTTGTTAAATGTCGGTTTTACTGTTTGTCTGAGCGACGTTTCAAATTTTCGTATGATGCAATCGACTGCAAAAAGAAATGATGATGAGAGAGACTGGAACATGCAGTGTCTATTCTTGAGCCCTGAATTCCATAGTTTCGTATTCAAAAGATGTGATTTGTCTTCTGTATCTGAAGAAGTGTCCTCTGGAGCACGCATTTAATGTTATAATGTTCACCGCGTGATCCCTGCATTGGGGAATAATCTAGGAGAAATGGGCAAATGAAAGAAGAGACGCAAAGTCATTCGTTTTAAGTTGTAGGTTATTACTTTCGCTTTGTTTGTCGACACCAATTGTTAATATATGAATATATCCACCAATTGCACAACACTGAAAGTCACATCCGTCACTTTGCCAAACAAAACTAGTTGTGTTTTTCTTGCACCCGCGATATTCTATCTACAGTGTCAATTTTATCGATATTTCTGTGTACACTACCCGACATGTGTCTTCGATCCATTCACTGCTGTCGTGCGACCCGCACATTAACGCTTCTCCCTCTCTACTTCCTCTCAGTCGGGCCCGTCTGCCTGCGTCGCACACTACGATGGGAACACTCGAATTCGGCTACTTGTAATGGCACTAGAGGAGTATTGGAGAAGGGTTAGTTAAACCCTCAATCGAATTCGGCAACGCTGCCCTCAGGTAGCAGAACGGCCGGACCCTCTGAAAGAGTTACCAGTGATGGAATTTCTGATTCTAAACAAACCTCTTTAAGTACGACGTAGCCAAAAACTGGCTAGCATCTATGCAGGATGATATGGTGTTCGGTTGTGTTGTTAAAGTTTATCGAAGAGAAAAATATGGCAAATAGCCATATTTAGAAATCTGTTAATAATAACTGTGATAATGTACATTTAGTTGGCGATGACTATACATTCAAACCTTAGTGAAGCGTTTTGGTACATAAGGAGTGCTGCGGTAACAATTCACAGTGCTCTGTGTAAATATTCACAACAGGCAGCGAAAAATTATTTTTGCGTCTGGAAGGCCAACGTGACCACAAACCAGTTCCAGAACACTTAATAAACTGAAGAAAGTTATAAAATTCCATTAGAAGAAAATGCGAAGTTTTGGACGAAAGACGATCAAAGCTTATTCACGAAGAAGTAGGTGATAATGCATCACCAGTAAACATTTTAACTAGAGAGGATGTAGGGTACATACGCAACAACATTACTCGCGCCCATTTGAAGAGTATGCCGAAAATGACAAAATCTGTTGCGGAAGTTCAGATTGCATTATCACAGATGGAGGTAACAACTACGAAAGGCAAAAATTTTATCCTCAATAACGGTATAGATAAGGATTGTGTTATTTTTCTCTACCGACAAAAATCTCGAATTTCTGTGTCAGCAGGACGATGGATGGTACTTTTCAGTATGCAGCAAAATACACTATGTGATGAAAAGTATCCGGACACCTGGCTGAACATGACTTACAAGTTCTTGGCACCCTCCATCGGTAATATCGGAACTCAATATAGTGTTGGCCCACCCTTAGGCTTGATGACAGCTTCCACTCTCTCAGGCATACGTTCAATAAGGTGCTGGAAGGTTTCTTGGGGAATGGCAGCATGTTCCTTACGGAGTGCTGCACTGAGGAGAAGTATCGATGTCGGTCGGTGAAGCCTGGCCCGAAGTCGGCGTTCCAAAACATCCCAGAGGTGTCGTATAGGATTCAGGTCAGGACTCTGTGCAGGCCAGTCCTTTACAGGGATGTTATTCCCGTGTAAACACTCCACCACAGGGCTTGCATTATGAACACGTGCTCGATCGTGTTGAAAGTTGCAATCGCCATCCCCGAACTGCTCTTCAACAGTTGGAAGCAAGAAGGTGCTTAAAACATCAATGTAAGCCTGAGTTGTGATAGTGCCACGTAAAACAGCAATGGGTGCAAGACCCCAGTATAACACGACCGCCTCCGAATTTTGCGGTTGTCACTACACACGCTGGTAGATGATGTTCACTGGGCATTCGACATACCCACACCCTGCCATCGGATCGCCACATTGTGTACCGTGATTCGTCACTCCACACAATGGCTTTTCACTGTTCAATCGTCCAATGTTTACGCTCCTTACTCCAAGCGAGGCGTCGTTTGGCATTTACCGGCGTGATGTGTGGCTTATGAGCAGCCGCTCAAGCATGAAATCCAAGTTTTCTCACCTCCCGCCTAACTGCCTTAGTACTTGCAGTGGATCCTGATGCAGTTTGTAATTCCTGTGTGATGGTTTGAATGGATGTCTGCCTATTACACATTACCACCCTTTCCAACTGTCATTGGTCTCTGTCAGTCAATAGGCGAGGTCGACCTGTGCGCTTTTGTGCTGTACGTGTCCTCCACGTTTCCACTTCACTATCACATGGGAAACAGCGGCTCTAGGGATGTTTAGGAGTTTGGAAATCTCGCGTACAGACTTATGACACAAGTGACACCCAATCACCTCACCACGTTCGATGTCCGTGACATCCGCGGAGCGCCCCATTCTGCTCTCTCACGCTGTCAGATGACTACTGAGATCGCTGATATGGAGTACCTGGCAGCAGGTGGCAGTACAATGCAAACATATGTTTCTGGGAGTGTTCGAATACTTTCGATCACATAGTGTATTTTCTTCAGCTATTTACAGTACAGTGTTCCTCTGGAGGCTCTCACATAGCACTAGTATTCAGCCTTATAAAAGATAAGTAGAAGAAAACCTATCTGAAGTGTGTTCATGACGAATGAGGGAGGATACGGCTGTTTTTGAAACCAAAATCTTTGGTAAGTAAAGTCGAACAGTCCATTCGTGAGAGCATTAGGATTGCTTTTCTATCAGTCAAGATTTTTGGTTGTCGGTTTCATCTAGCTCACATTTGATAAGAACAATTACAAGTGTTGTGTTATGAAGGATATACGTTTGTTGAACAATAAACGGCCATAAAACGTACAGAACGTTTATGGAATTTTCCGTGAGTACTTCAAAGAACATAGATATAACATGAAATGGAATACACAGTACTGATGATCATGGAACATTAATGCCGTGTATTTCAATTCATAATATAAAATGTTGTTTACTCTTTTTAATTCCATACTTAAAAGGAAGTGGTGTTTCAATTTTGACACATCTGTGTGTCTGTCTGTCATCAGAGCTCGCAAACGAAGGGAGCGATTTCAGTGCAGTTTGAACATTGGTTTAATCTGGATGGCTCTTTGTTATATTTTATGACAATCTATTCACCCGTTTAATGGTTATAAATGATGAGCGAAAACATTATGACTATATGCTTAACAGTTTATTTGTCCGTCTTTGGAACGAAATACGTCACTGACTTTGAGTACCAGGGATCCGAAAGTTTGTTGGTAAGTTTGTGGAGGTATGTTGGGTTGGGTTGATCTGGGGGGAGGACAAACTACTAGGTCTTCGGTCTCATCGGATAGGGAAGGATGGGGAAGGAAGTCGGCCGTGCCCTTTCAGAGGAACCATCCCGACATTTTCCTGAGGTGATTTTGGGGAAATCACGGAAAACCTAAATCATGATGGCCGGACGTGGGATCGAACCGTCGTCCCCCCGAATGCGAGTCGAGTGTGCTAACCACTGTGCCACCTCGCTCGGTGGAGGTATGTGGGATTAGATATCTGCACACAGGTAATTCACGTAAATGACGGGCCGTTGATTTGCATACCCGATGATGGCGACCCAGAGTGTTCACAAGATGTACGTTAGATGGGCGGCCGGAGTGGCCGAGCGGTTCTAGGCGCTACAGTCTGGACCCGCGCGACCGCTACGGTCGCAGGTTCGAATCCTGCCTCGGGCATGGATGTGTGTGATGTCCTTAGGTTAGTTAGGTTTAGGTAGTTCTAAGTTCCAGGGAAATGATTACCTCAGAAGTTAAGTCCCATAGTGCTCAGAGCCATTTGAACCATTTTGTACATTAGGTGAATTTGGTCACCAAGACGTCACCATGAGTTCTGTATAACGTTCCTCAAACCTCTGTATCACGGTTCCGGCAATTATACTGCTGAAAGATGACATTGCCGACAGCATGAAGGCATGCAGATGGTTCCCAGCTGTTATCGCGTCTTCGATTACTACCACAGGTCTCATGCAAGCGCAGGGAACGTCTCCCACAGCATAATACTTCACCCAACAGCCTGTGTTCATGGCGCACTGCACGTTTCGAGCAGCCGTTCACCTCAACGACGGCGTTTGTGGAGACGACCATCGACCTAGTGTAGCAAAAATGTCATTCACCCAAAGAGCCGAAACGTTTCCATTGATCGACGGTCGAATCCCGATGGGCCCATGCCCACTGAAATCGTTATTGACCATGTCGTTGGGTCAACATGTGAAGACGTGGGGTGGTCTGATGTGGAGCTCGATGTTCAATAATGTGCAACAAACGGTGTGTTCCGAAACACTTGCGCGTGCCGCAGCATTGCGCTCTTTGGGAAGAGATGCTACAGATCACCGCCTGTCCTACTTTACAGAGCAGACAAGCCTCCGAATGCTACGTTCTGAGAGAGTAGTGGACGTCCAACGATTTCGCTGTCGTTTTACCTCTCTCCGCAGAAGCTCACGACAGTAGCACGTGAGCATTCGACCAGCTTCTCTGTCTGCGAGACGCTCGTTCACAGGCTCTGATTAATGATGATCTGCCCCTTGTCGAAGTCGACTATTTCAATGGATTTCGCAATCTGCAGCCAGTATCTTTGCTAGGGTGATCCCCCTCCGTTTACATGCTTTTGTTATCTACATCTACATTTATACTCCGCAAGCCACCCAACGGTGTGTGGCGGAGGGCACTTTACGTGCCATTGTCATTACCTCCATTTCCTGTTCCAGTCGCGTATGGTTCGCGGGAAGAACAACTGTCTGAAAGCCTCCGTGCGCGCTCTAATCTCTCTAATTTTACATTCGTGATCTCCTCGGGAGGTATAAGTAGGGGGAAACAATATATTCGATATCTCATCCAGAAACGAACCTTCTCAAAACCTGGCGAGCAAGCTACACCTCGATGCAGAGCGCCTCTCTTGCAGAGTCTGCCACTTGAGTTCGTTAAACATCTCCGTAACGCTATCACGGTTACCAAATAACCCTGTGACGAAACGCGCCGCTCTTCTTTGGATCTTCTCTATCTCCTCCGTCAACCCGATCTGGTACGGATCCCACACTGATGAGCAATACTCAAGTATAGGTCGAACTAGTGTTTTGTAAGCCACCTCCTTTGTTGATGGACTACATTTTCCAAGGACTCTCCCAATGAATCTCAACCTGGTACCCGCCTTACCAACAATTAATTTTATATGATCATTCCACTTCAAATCGTTCCGCACGCATACTCCCAGATATTTTACAGAAGTAACTGCTACCAGTGTTTGTTCCGCTATCATACAATCATACAATAAAGGATCCTTCTTTCTATGTATTCGCAATACATTACATTTGTCTATGTTAAGGGTCAGTTGCCACTCGCTGCACCAAGTGCCTATCCGCTGCAGATTTTCCTGCATTTCGCTACAATTTTCTAATGCTGCAACTTCTCTGTATACTACAGCATCATCCGCGATAAGCCGCATGGGACTTCCGACACTATCTACCAGGTCATTTATATATATTGTGAAAAGCAATGGTCCCATAACACTCCCCTGTGGCACGCCAGAGGTTACTTTAACGTCTGTAGACGTCTCTCCATTGATAACAACATGCTGTGTTCTGTTTGCTGAAAACTCTTCAATCGAGCCACACAGCTGGTCTGATATTCCGTAGGCTCTTACTTTGTTTATCAGGCGACAGTGCGGAACTGTATCGAACGTCTTCCGGAAGTCAAGAAAAATAGCATCTACCTGGGAGCCTGTATCTAATATTTTCTGGGTCTCATGAACAAATAAAGCGAGTTGGGTCTCACACGATCGCTGTTTCCGGAATCCATGTTGATTCCTACATGGTAGATTCTGGGTTTCCAAAAACGACATGATACTCGAGCAAAAAACATGTTCTAAAATTCTACAACAGATCGACGTCAGAGATATAGGTCAAGTGCCCGCATTGCCACCAAGCGACATGCATCGTCGCGATGAGCAGTGGTCATAATGTTTTGACTTGCCAGCGTATACAGTAAAAAACTGTGCTGACAGCGCGCTCTCTTGCAGTACCCCGTCTAAATAATGAGAGATTCACCAACATGTGTAGTGTCGAAGTGTAGGTCTGAAAACTATCTAAATAAAAGCAATGTAGTCCATGTACACTGATCAGTCCAAACATTAAGATCACCGACCTCCTATCGATACACACCCGTGTCTAGGTGATAGCTGTCTGTGACATAAATCGCGCGCCTTCCCCATTCCACACACGGAGAGCACGCTCAACGACACTACATGCACCGTGCGTCTGTCTGACTGTCAATCATTGCTCGCCAGGTGACGCTGCTATCGCGTGGACCGATTTATATCAATAGTAGGTCGGTGTTCAAAACGTTCTTCCTGATTAGTGTATACCCTTACAGCGAAACATCTAACGTAGTCCAGTAGGAGCGTAGACGATTGCCATATGCTTGTCTTATAAGCGTTTCCTAGCTCTCTCTGACCAGCGCACGGGTTGCTAAGCCCGGTGAAATTTGCGAAGTGTGATTTGAGTGCTCTGACTTACAAAATGATACTTCTCTGCTGGTCACACTGTGTTCGGACGTTTTATTTATTTTATTTCTTTTACACGTTTAGTTCCGTAGGACCAAATTGAGGAGCAAATTTCCAAGGTCTTGGAACGTATCAGTACATTAAATTACAACATAATATGAAATGTTAATAAACCCAAAAAAAGACAAGCCATAAGTTTATGGAAACGCAATCAACAATATAAGAAATGAATCAGCTATAGTTTTCAAGGAAATCCTCGAGTGAATAGAATGACTGACCCATGAGGAAACACTGCAGTTTCAATCTGAAAGCGAGTGGGTGACTGCTAAGATGTTTGAATTCCTTTGGTAGCTAATTGAAAACGAATGCAGCAGTATACTGAACACCTTTCTGCACAAGAGTCAGGAAAGTGCGATCCAAATGCAGATTGGATTTCTGCCTAGTATTGACTGCGTGAAAGCTGCCAGCTCTGGGGAGTAAGCTGATATTGTTAATAGGAAACGACAGTGAAGAATATGCACATTGATAGGCCAATGTCAGAATACCCGGAATAACGAACGGGAGTCGACAATAGGTTTGCGAACTTACATCACTTATTGCCCGTACCTCCCGCTTATGAGACATTACTTCTAGAATGGGGAAGAGTTACCACAAAATATAATACCATATATCATAAGCGAATGAAAATAAGCCAAGTAGACTACTTTTGCTGTCAAACCATCACTTACATCAGATAGAGTTCGAATGGAAAAATGGTAGCTTTATGTCTGTGAACAATATCCACGACAGTTTAGAACTTTGAACTGTTCGGTTTCACTAATCTTATGCCCATTCTGCGAGCGTTAGCGGTTCTACGCGCCTCTCACAAACTCCGTGTGTGCAGAGTTAACGTGATACCAACAGTACAGCGCAGTGGTTTACTTGACCTAGCGGTCCTCTGGTGCCTGGTCGCGTCTGCAATTAAACTTTAAAAATTAACAATTCGCGCGCCGAACTTTTTCAGGGCGCTGCAGTAGCAAGTCTTGTCTTTGAAGATACGGGGCGTGTTTTTTAAGTAAGTACCGTTTTGAAATTAAAAAAAGACGTGCTAAGATATCTCAATAATTTTATTTTTACGTGAATGTCTGTACCTTAATCTAATTTCCTACATAATTTCCATCAATATTGAGGCACTTACGTTTCTAGCATTTGTAGACTTAGAGAAAGCTTTTGACAACGTTAACTGGAATACTCTCTTTCAAATTCTGAAGGTGGCAGGGGTAAAATACAGGGAGCGAAAGGCTATTTACAGTTTGTACAGAAACCAGATGGCAGTTATAAGAGTCGAGGGATATGAAAGGGAAGCAGTGGTTGGGAAGGGAGTAAGACAGGGTTGTAGCCTCTCCCCGATGTTATTCAATCTGTATATTGAGCAAGCAGTAAAGGAAACAAAAGAAAAATTCGGAGTAGGTATTAAAATTCATGGAGAAGAAATAAAAACTTTGAGGTTCGCCGATGACATTGTAATTCTGGCAGAGACAGCAAAGGACTTGGAAGAGCAGTTGAACGGAATGGATGGTGTCTTGAAGGGAGGATATAAGATGAACATCAACAAAAGCAAAACGAGGATAATGGAATGTAGTCGAATTAAGTCGGGTGATATTGAGGGTATTAGATTAGGAAATGAGGCACTTAAAGTAGTAAAGGAGTTTTGCTATTTGGTGAGCAAAATAACTGATGATGGTCGAAGTAGAGAGGATATAAAATGTAGACTGGCAATGGCAAGGAAAGCGTTTCTGAAGAAGAGACATTTGTTAACATCGAGTATAGATTTAAGTGTCAGGAAGTCATTTCTGAAAGTATTTGTATGGAGTGTAGCCATGTATGGAAGTGAAACATGGACGGTAAATAGTTTGGACAAGAAGAGAATAGAAGCTTTCGAAATGTGGTGCTACAGAAGAATGCTGAAGATAAGGTGGGTAGATCACGTAACTAATGAGGAGGTATTGAATAGGATTGGGGAGAAGAGGAGTTTGTGGCACAACTTGACCAGAAGAAGGGATCGGTTGGTAGGACATGTTCTGAGGCATCAAGGGATCACCAATTTAGTATTGGAGGGCAGCGTGGAGGGTAAAAATCGTAGGGGGAGACCAAGAGATGAATACACTAAGCAGATTCAGAAGGATGTAGGTTGCAGTAGGTACTGGGAGATGAAGAAGCTTGCACAGGATAGAGTAGCATGGAGAGCTGCATCAAACCAGTCTCAGGACTGAAGACCACAACAACAACAACATTGAGGCACTTGTCATAACGCTGTACCAGTTTTTGAATACCCTCCTCGTAGAAGTCTCCCGCCTGACTTGTTAACCACTGTATTGCCACTGTTTTGACTTCGCCATCTTCTTGAAGACGCTGACCGCTTAGGTGTTTCTTCAAGTGCAGCAACAGACGGCAGACACTGGGCGCAAGATCGGGGCTGTACGGAGGATGATCCCATCGAAAAGATGTGATGAGGTCTTTGGTCTGATTCGCCACATGCGGACGGGCATTACCTTGCAGCAAAACGATGCCCTTGTTTAACTGTTGCCTTGATTCTGGTGTGACGTAGGCCACCCATGTTTAATCGACAGTAACAATTTGGCTTAAGAAATCATCACCGTCGTTGTGGTACCGCTCAAGGAAAGTCAATGCACTGTCTAAACGTTTGGTTTTGTGCACATCCGTCAACGTTTTCGCTACCCTACGTGCCCACAGTTTTCGGTAATTCAAGTGCTCGGTCACAATGCCATACATAACAATACGAGATACATTAGGAAAGTTATCCCGCAAGGAGGAAATCGTAAAACGTCTTTTTTTCTCTCACCTTACTGTCCACTTCCTGCACCAGACTTTCATTAACGACCGAAGGACGCCCACTCCGTTGCTCACCATGAACATTTGGGCGGCCATCTTTAAATGCTGTCGCCTACTTTCTTGCCATTCCATCACTCATAATGTTTTCACCGTAAATTGCACAGATCTCACGATGAATGTCGATCGCTTTTAGGCCTATAGCACTAAGAAATCTTATAACAGCCCGTACTTCACAGTCGGCGGGACTCACGATTATCGGAGGCATCCTAAACACTCAGTACACAGCGTAAACAAGGAAGAATCAGACTGTAATGGCGTGAGTGCGTGGATTAAGGTACAGCCTTTTATGTAAAAATAAAATTATTGAAATATCTTAGCACGTCTGTTTTTAATTTCAAAACGTTACTTACTTAAAAAACACGCCTCGTATATCTCCAGCTCTCTTCTTGATACAATCTCGGATATTTTGCTTTACTTGCCCCACATTGATTTATTCGGTATGATATTGTGTGCTGCGGCATTCACTGTTTCAGCTCTTTCCTGCTGGGTGACGTCTCTGAAGCCAATACAGTGCCGAGCAATATCGTCTGGCATTCCAGTTCCTTCATAGTCGCAGATGGAAATCTAAAGGAAAAAAGATTTTTATATGCAATCAACGCGTTACGCTGTGCTGGAAAGGACGCCCGGCATATCCGCCGTGATGAGGTAGGTTATTTTCAGCGAGTTATATCCAGGCGACGACTTTGGAGCAGGTTGGTGACGCCCGTGTCGGAGCGCTTCCTGAAGTGCGCCGCCACTCCATTCCGGGAAGTTGTGAGCCGCGGGAGATTAGCGGGCACCGGCCAGCGGCCGCGCTGCAGGTAGCGGTGGCAGGGCCGAGGGGTGCGCGCCGGTGTGCCGCCGGTCGCGTTTCTTTGGCGCGTTTCTTTATTTGCCGCGCCGGGCGGAGAGCGCGCGACAGCCGGTCCCGGGCCGGCGCGGCCGGCATGCCAGCGCGGACATAACCACAAATCTGCACCTCCAGCCGCCATTGTTTTGTACGAAAACAATTTCCCGGCTAAGCGGTAATTCCGACGCCGTTTTCCTTTTTCTGCGCTGTCCGTGTCGCCGCGTCCCCCTACCCATCTAGCCACCCCTCTCCCCCCCTCCCCCTCTTCCACACACACACACACACACACACACACACAGGCAGACAATGCAGACCATCACTTTACGCCTTGGCACAGCTTTTGTATCAGGCGGTCTGAGCGCCACCCACGTGCAGTTTATGGACAGCAAACGACATTCCTCTGCCCCGCATCTCGCGTGCGTTTGCCCGCACGGACATACGGCGTGCGGTTGCAGCGTTAATTGCTCGTCGCATAAAGTTTGATGGTAGCTCTCGCGTTGAGTGCGTGATCATTTTCCTATTCCTGCCTGAGTACGCGAGGCCATGGTTCATCAGAGCGTGAAACATTATCACTGTCGCCAGGACAAAATTTCACAAACAAATCACTGGATCACATTTTTTTTCTTTTAAAGACCGGTTAAATTCGAATTAAATCATCTTAAGATGATTATACACGGTAAGATGTACACGGTGAACTTTCAAACCGCTGTAGAAATAACACCACTGGTCAAGTCAAAATTGCAACGGAATATTATCGGAGAAGGAGGAAAACGTTGGCAGAAGAAAAATAAATGGTTACAAAATGTAGCAATAGATGCCACTGTTGTTGTTGTGGTCTTCAGTCCTCAGACTGGTTTGATGCAGCTCTCCATGCTACTGTATCCTGTGCAAGCTTCTTCATCTCCCAGTACCTACTGCAACCTACATCCCTCTGAATCTGCTTAGTGTATTCATCTCTTCCTCTCCCTCTACGATTTTTACCCTCCAAGCTGCCCTCCAATACTAAATTGGTGATCCCTTGATGCCTCAGAACATGTCCTACCAAACGATCCCTTCTTCTAGTCAAGTTGTCCCACAAACTCCTCTTCTCCCCAATTCTATTCAATACCTCCTCATTAGTTATGTGATCTACCCATCTAATCTTCAGCTTTCTTCTGTAGCACCACATTTCGGAAGCTTCTGTAAGCACCATAATTTAGTAATGGTCAACTACAAATTACAAATCAATCATACAACAATGCCTAACGTATACATTTGACGTTAAACAAACTGTACTACTCAGTGCGCATGGGTGCACAGGTGTTGAAATCGAGAAACAGTATGCTCCACAATTGATCGAAGTGTTCCCGGGGTCACGTTCAGAATGTGTTGCGCAATGCGTACCTTCAATGCAGCTAAGTTTGCAGTCAGAACACTGAACACAACATCTTTCAGATAGACCCACAACCAGAAGCCACACGGATTAAACTCAGATGATCGGGATGGCCAGGCTGTAAGGAAATGGCAGCTGATAATTCTAGCATTCCCGAAACGGCGCTTCAGTAGGTGCTTAACTAGATTTGCAATGTGCGGAGGTGCCCCATCTTGCATAGAAATGATCCCATCCACAGATTCACACTGTTGGAGCCGGACGGTGTGGCCGAGCAGTTCTAGGCGCTTCAGTATGGAACCTCGCGACCGCTACGGTCGCAGGTTCGAATCCTCCCTCGGGCATGGATGTCTGTGATGTCCTTTGCTTGGTTAGGTTTAGGTTCTAGGTGACTGATGACCTCAGATGTTGAGTCCCATAGTGCTCAGAGCCATTTGGACCAACGCTGTTGGAGAGCTGGAATGACGTGGTTGCGCAAAAGACACTCGTATCGCCTACCAGTGACGGTACCGGTAACAGGATCAGAAGCACCTGTCACTTCGTAAAAGTATCGGCCTATGATAAATGATGCCGTAAGCCCACACCAGACAGTGACCTTTTCGGGATGAAGTGGTGCTGGTAGATATGCGTGTGGACTCTCCGTTGCCCATATTCGACAATTCTGTGTTTGGCTTATCCTGTCAGATTGACGTGGGCTTCGTCTCTCTACAAAATCTTCCATGGCCAATCACTGTCCACTTCCATGCGAGCAAGCAATTCGAAAAGTGGCGGGTATCCAGGAAGCAACTCGTGCACATGGGTAATTTTGAATGGATAGCAAAGACGGATGTTTCGTAGGATTTTACGCACTCTGCTCACGGGTATGTCCAATGTTCGGGCAATTCTCCTTGCACTACACGTTTGCACACCACCACTCGTCTCCTCCTGCACTCCTGTGGCCACCGCTTCCACTGACGTCCAATCACTTCGTTTCCTCACTCTGCCGGGTTGCACACCAAAAGAACCCGTCTTTTCGAATCATTTTCTCCAGAGTCACGCCAGGCATCGGACCAACGCCTTTTTTCAAACACTTCAGTGTTCGGAACTTCTGCAGAGCGACGTGTGCACAGTCATCATTCTTGTAATACAGATTTACAAGCAGAGCGCGATACTGCATTGAGACAGTCATGGCGAACATCGCGGACGTGAAAGCAGTAAAAGTCGTGTACCCGGCGTGTTTATACCTCAGTGGGTCGTGAGCATGACAGGTGTTTTCATTTACCTATGCTGGAACATACAGCGCCATCCGTTGATCAATTTTCACACTCTCTTTTTCTTCTGCCATACGTTGTCGCCCTTCTCCGATAACATTCCGTTGGAGTTTAACGTCATGTTGACCAGTGGTGTTATTTCTACAGCGTTTTGAAAGTTCAACTTTAATTATAATCACCCTGTATAATGAGAGCGTGGTAGATATCACCAGTTTCAGCTGACGCTCTTCGTCACAAGTACACTAACAAAAACAGCGGAGCACACAGAATGGAAGGCAGAAACGAAATGGAACTTCACGTGCTGAGAGGGTATGTGATATAATTCCAGTGTCTACCGATAGGGCCACTTTTAAAACGAAGTGGGCAATATGAGCCTACGTATCAGTGCTGAGAGGGTATGTGACGTAATTACAGTGATTAAAAATAGGATCACTTATAAAATGAAGTTGGCAATATGAGCCTACGTATCAGTATGACGTTGTGCCTCTCCTAACGTGGATGCATTGTATTGTCTTCTGAGGCAAGCTGGTCTAAAGCTCTTGTAACTGCTTCATAATATCCTGCAAACTGAGACTGGGACGTTGTTCATGTCAGAGGTAGGTCTACCCAGGTTCTATCTACGACTAGCCAAGGGATTAACGTCATGCAGACAGTTCATGGCGACAGTTGCTATATGTGGACGAGCATTGTCCTGTTGAAAAATGGCGGTATGATACTGTCGTATGACAACAGATGAGGACACAAGATATCCATGATCTACCGTCATGCTGTCAGTCGCTACTAATCGTGGCCTGAAATTATAGTCTACAGATATCCATAACACGACGCCAGGGGCAGCACTGCTGTCCCTTTCCAGACAATGATAAGCGTGGGACCCCTCCCCAGGTCGCCTCGATACTCGCTGACGATAGACATCCATGGTAGAGCAGAAGCGCGATCCATCCCTGAACATATTGCTACAGCATTCATCAGCAGGCCATGCTTTCCAACCGCAGTACCACTTCACACACAGTCGTTTGTGTTGTAGTGTCTAACAGCCACCTGAGCATGGGACGGTAATTTCCTGGTCCAGTTGCTGTTGGTCTCCGACCAATGGCACGGGATGGTACACAGTGTTGCAGGGAGTCCAATACGTGTTCCCAGACGACAGGCGCAGATGTGAAAGGGGTTACCATGTGCCTCCTGCACAATGTGACATTTCTCCCTTGTGATGGCCAGACATGGTCCACTGGAACCTTGATGAATGGTGTGCCTACCCTCAAGTAGCCATGCAGTCGAACATTGGTCCACAGTCATATGCAGTGCCCCTGAAATCTGAATATTGCGCAGTTCAACCAGCACTCCAAATGCAGATTCACAATGAAGCTTCTTTCAATTGCTGTCAGATGTTGATACTACTGTCTCACAGAAGTATGCAGCATCTCGGAGTCCTTCACTGGTATCGCTCAACATATGACGTTGTTCCCTCCCCCCCCCCTTCCCCTCCAACTTATGTACCAAGCCAGGACTAGTGACGAAGCTAAACACGAACGACAGAGATGTACCTGTCGCAGAGAATTTCATCTCTAATCGTTTACAAACCTGTTGATGGTCCATAGTATATGAAGTTACATGGAAATCCGATGATAAGATGTCTCATGCGTTCTTAACCTTTTTGGTCATGCATTATATGAATTCATAAGCGGACATCGGTAATAGTTACTACCCTCTCCCATTCACATTTTACGATTTCACGTTGGAAGATCCATTCTCGGTATGACTCCAGTACTTCATTAAAAAAATCATTGAACATGTAATATCGGCTGAGCATCCAAACTGGACACAGAATGCTGTTGCCACGTGTATGAAGCCTTTTACTTGCCTCTACTCCCACAAAACGTTTCGCAACATATTTCCTCCGCAAGTGAAACGTCAAATCAGGAATGAGGCCTGCTCGTTCACCGAACCTTCACTACTCCGATTAGCCGGCCGAAGTGGCCGTGCGGTTAAAGGCGCTGCAGTCTAGAACCGCGAGACCGCTACGGTCGCAGGTTCGAATCCTGCCTCCGGCATGGATGTTTGTGATGTCCTTAGGTTAGTTAGGTTTAAGTAGTTCTAAGTTCTAGGGGACTTATGACCTCAGCAGTTGCGTCCCATAGTGCTCAGAGCCATTTGAACCATTTTGAACTACTCCGATTTAACTCAACAAGGCACGACTACTGAGAACAGTAGACCGGCAAACTGTGCTACGGTGCGTGCATTACATCTGCAACATCTGTTTGTATGACGATATCGGCGCTCTACACGTTCAGTTAGGTTAGTTGCTGCCAGACGTTTTACGCCACTACCACACGCTATGTTTACTTCACCGGCTCTTCAGTGCATATGCACAGCAGTACATTGTATCAAAAATTAAATATCTGTCACCTCCTCATCATCTGAACACCATGTGCCATTTACCTGGTCTTCTAGATATGCCTATTTATAAAAGAAAAACATTCGCAACTCCTTTCAATTTCTGCCATCTGGCTCTGGAGCAAGCTATCCCACCCTCTGTGCATAACTAAATGCCCTGTTGCTTTCACGAATAAATTGAAACACCTCATCCTGTAACTTTTAAAGCAGTTTTCCAAAAAGTAAAGCCCATGACCAGTTTTGCATCTGCCGAGCAGAAAAGTAAATGCTCCTATCTTCTCCCATTGGAGCTTCGTCCTCTCTTCGTTTCTCAATCAGTCACGTCACTTTTTGTTCCGCTATCTTCGCAGTATTCCTCCTTCGCTTCCTCTTCCACTCCTTCCTTCTAAACTGAAAAATCTCTTGTGTAGTAATCAACGTCCATTCCGCCAACGATGACTGTGTGAAACCCAGCTCTCTCTGTTCGTCCACGAGTTCGTAGAACGCAGCAGACACCGTCGTTCAGGTTGGTGCCGTGCTCCTTGACTTGCGGATGGCGTTCGAGACAGTTCCACACTGTCACCTAATGAACAAAATACGGGGGTACAGAGAACCAGGCCAGCTCTGTGACTGGGCTGAAGAGCTACCGGCAAATGGTTCACAACACCTCTCAGCCCTTTTGTTGCTACAGACGTTCGGAAATGGCTCTGAGCACTATGGGACTTAACTTCTGAGGTCATAAGTTCCCTAGAACTTAGAACTACTTAAACCTAACTAACCTAAGAACATCACACACATCCATGCCCGAGGCAGGATTCGAACCTGCGACCGCAGCAGCCGCGCGATTCCAGACTGTAGCGCCTAGAACCGCTCGGCCACTGCGGCCGGCGCTACGGACGTGTTACTTGCAGCCGGCCGAAGTGGCCGTGCGGTTACAGGCGCTACAGTCTGGAACCGCAAGACCGCTACGGTCGCAGGTTCGAATCCTGCCTCGGGCATGAATGTTTGTGATGTCCTTAGGTTAGTTAGGTTTAACTAGTTCTAAGTTCTAGGGGACTAATGACCTCAGCAGTTGAGTCCCATAGTGCTCAGTGCCATTTTGTTACTTGCATTCCGTGCTGAGGTGGTGTTTGTTACGGCTGTACTGCTCGCCAAATTCTGATGCCTGCGCTGAGAGACCACATTCTGGCTGATTTGAAATACTTGTCATACGATTTTTCGAAAATTATTAGGTGCAGAAATTTGATTTTTGCACATCTTTGAAGTTTGATGTTTAAACTTCTAAAGTCGGGTTTGTAAGTCGCAGTTTGGTATCCAAGAAAATGTATAAAACTTATTTTGATAACAAAATACGTAGGTCTCCGTGCAGAGCAACAGAACAGTGTTAAATTTAAAATTAAATTTGAAGTGAAGTATGTGGAGCACTCATCACACGATGCGAAATCCTAGCTTCCCGATACATGAAACAATTCGTCTGCGAGAAAAGAATCAGATGTCAATAAAATTGACATATACTATCTAACTGCAAAACAAAATGATTGAGATTAAAAGTATTGACTCTGAAATATAGCTAATCTTTACTTTAGTCTTGTAATCAATCACTGTACCTGAATTTATTTGTAACTACAGAGCAAATGAAAATAACAAATTTAACCCATCAGACTTTCTGATAAAACTGCTAGGAAAGTCACCAGACTGCACCTTGGTCAATAAAATTCTTCTGGGCCTGAGGCTGCATTGTGAGCTATAAAATTACGACGTTTCGGCGATTATTGCAAGACGCCTTCGTCAGGGTGCATTGCCAACTGCACCCTGAGGAAGGCGTCTTGCAGTAGTCGCCGAAACGTCGGGATTTTATACTGCAGTTAGCATTGCACCCTAAAGAAGGCATCATGCAATAGTCGCTGAAACGTCGGAGTTTTTTAGTGCAGTTAGCAATGCACCGT
Organism: Schistocerca nitens; assembly: GCF_023898315.1. Lineage (NCBI taxonomy): Eukaryota > Metazoa > Arthropoda > Insecta > Orthoptera > Acrididae > Schistocerca > Schistocerca nitens. The sequence goes on from NC_064614.1 coordinate 1,228,533,082, forward strand.
GAGGAAGGCGTCTTGCAATAGTCGCCGAAACGCCGGGATCTTATAGTTGACAATGCGGCCTCAAACCCAGAAGAATTTTATTGACTGTGACAACGGCCGCGGGGTCCTACGTTCACAGATTGCACCTAATTCATATCTTCTACTTCACAAATACGATGTGACAATACTGTACCTTATAGTGGACATGAACATTGGTGATAATTAAATCAGTTGGCCAACCTATGCGAACGGGACGCTCGTCTCTTCTGCAACCTGTTCCTGTTAAGATAATCATGAAAATCAAATATCGTTTACTGTACTTGCGATGTGCAGTGCAAGACGGTATGTTACCACTTTTCATAAAAATGTTTCTGCAGCATGTGAGTATGCAAACACATACATAAAGGTAAAGAATGAAAAAACAGGAACTAAATTTAACAACTGATAAATGAAAATAAAAACTCCAAGTACAACTATGTTTCATTAAGTCATATAAAAACACACCCTTTCAAAAAGTTCTCACAGCTGGACAAGTTAGTAAAATATTTCTTAATAACTTTCCTGTGTACGATTACTTTCCTTGACAAATGTCTCAATTATAAGACAAAACCATATGTTGCATTAAAAGAATTTCTTCATCAAACTTCAGTCGTACGCAATGTTCTAACAATAAGAAACTACACAATTACAAATATAAAAAACTGGATTACCTTACACTTTGGCTTAAATGATTCCTCCATTAATACCGTCCTGCTTACTTAACATATTTCAAGAAAACTCTTGCCTCCACTATACGGTAGGCCAGCTTCTATCCTTTTCAAACCAAGTACATTGCCAGATGTCTAACACACACTACACACTGCTACTGTCTGACTCACTCTAACGTCTTTGGTCTCAAAACATAGACTTACGAGTAATACGATTACATCGGTACTGCAGGAGTTGAGTTAATTTCTCAAGTTCGCAACTTCATTCACATTCATAGCCAAAACTACCGGAAAACTGTCTCACAGTTTGACATATTTGCTCCATAAAAAACTGAATCTCTTTTCATCGTCATTCATGCTTAGAGCGCTGCTTCAAAGTTTCTAAAACACTGCACGACATTTTGAAGAATTCACAGAAGTAAAATCGCACTGCTTAAAGTACGCGTATGATTCATTTTAGCTCAAGCATTACAGCGAATGAAATGTAGGCAATATGTCCAAATTTTATTTAAAATTGAGAACAGAACAATATTTAATTTTGTTTCTGAGGTACTGGGATTTATAGCCGAAGGACAGTCGCGTTCATCACGCCCATCGAAACGAGTTTTTGCAATTGATAGTACGCAGTGAGGGGTGTATGTTGTACGATAAATACTCAAAACGTTTTTATCGACCGGGCTATGGAAGTGACACGTTCGCAGCAGCGAGAGTTCGGCTGGTTGGGAAGCATTCAGACGTCCATGGCACTGAAGGAAAACCCAGTGGCGCCCGTGTACAGGTCTACGACACCTGTGGAACAGCATAACGGGACGTCTGTACTCGACTACAGCATCGAAACGCTTAACTGAGGGAAATCTTCGCAAGTAAAAGTAACTTTTTGCGTGCAGCAAGGCAATGTTATACGTCCATTATTACACTCCTGGAAATGGAAAAAAGAACACATTGACACCGGTGTGTCAGACACACCATACTTCCTCCGGACACTGCGGGAGGGCTGTACAAGCAATGATCACACGCACGGCACAGCGGACACACCAGGAACCGCGGTGGTGGCCGTCGAATGGCCCTAGCTGCGCAGCATTTGTGCACCGCCGCCGTCAGTGTCAGCCAGTTTGCCGTGGCATACGGAGCTCCATCGCAGTCTTTAACACTGGTAGCATGCCGCGACAGCGTGGACGTGAACCGTATGTGCAGTTGACGGACTTTGAGCGAGGGCGTATAGTGGACATGCGGGAGGCCGGGTGGACGTACCGCCGAATTGCTCAACACGTGGGGCGTGAGGTCTCCACAGTACATCGATGTTGTCGCCAGTGGTCGGCGGAAGGTGCACGTGCCCGTCGACCTGGGACCGGACCGCAGCGACGCACGGATGCACGCCAAGACCGTAGGATCCTACGCAGTGCCGTAGGGGACCGCACCGCCACTTCCCAGCAAATTAGGGACACTGTTGCTCCTGGGGTATCGGCGAGGACCATTCGCAACCGTCTCCATGAAGCTGGGCTACGGTCCCGCACACCGTTAGGCCGTCTTCCGCTCACGCCCCAACATCGTGCAGCCCGCCTCCAGTGGTGTCGCGACAGGCGTGAATGGAGGGACGAATGGAGACGTGTCGTCTTCAGCGATGAGAGTCGCTTCTCCCTTGCTGCCAATGATGGTCGTATGCGTGTTTGGCGCCGTGCACGTGAGCGCCACAATCAGGACTGCATACGACCGAGGCACACAGGGCCAACACCCGGCATCATGGTGTGGGGAGCGATCTCCTACACTGGCCGTACACCACTGGTGATCGTCGAGGCGACACTGAATAGTGCACGGTACATCCAAACCGTCATCGAACCCATCGTTCTACCATTCCTAAACCGGCAAGGGACTTGCTGTTCCAACAGGACAATGCACGTCCGCATGTATCCCGTGCCACCCAACGTGCTCTAGAAGGTGTATGTCAACTACCCTGGCCAGCAAGATCTCCGGATCTGTCCCCAATTGAGCATGTTTGGGACTGGATGAAGCGTCGTCTCACGCGGTCTGCACGTCCAGCACGAACGCTGGTCCAACTGAGGCGCCAGGTGGAAATGGCATGGCAAGCCGTTCCACAGGACTACATCCAGCATCTCTACGATCGTCTCCATGGGAGAATAGCAGCCTGCATTGCTGCGAAAGGTGGATATACACTGTACTAGTGCCGACATTGTGCATGCTCTGTTGCCTGTGTCTATGTGCCTGTGGTTCTGTCAGTGTGATCATGTGATGTATCTGACCCCAGGAATGTGTCAATAAAGTTTCCCCTTCCTGGGACAATGAATTCACGGTGTTCTTATTTCAATTTCCAGGAGTGTATTCACTACGTTTATAAATGTCCTAGGAGACATTGCCGGAACCTCGATGAGGCTATTCGCAGATGATGCGACTCTTTCAAAAGGTAGCACTGCAAGAACACTTTAGCGTACTGGAGGAAGCCCTGAAGAGGAGCCGGCCGCGGTGGCCGAGCGGTTCTAGGCGCTACAGTCTGGAACCAAGCGACCGCTACGGTCGCAGGTTCGAATCCTGCCTCGGGCATGGATGTGTGAGATGTCCTTAGGTTAGTTAGGTTTAAGTAGTTCTAAGTTCTAGGGGACTGATGACCTTAGAAGTTAAGTCCCATAGTGCTCACAGCCATTTGAACCATTTTTTGAACCTGAAGAGGATGGCCATTGGTGCGTGGACTGCCAGATGACGCTGAAAGTAAAAAAAAAAAAAAAAATGGAGCGCTTTTCGTGTGTCCTGCTTTGATGCGGCCCATCAGGAACTCTTCTCCTGCGCTCTTCATCGAGAGTAGGACTTACTATTCCTCTGTCTTCCCCTACAAGTTTTGCCATCTAGAGCCGTCTCAAGTACCATGGAAGCTATTCCTTGACAACCTAAAGCATGTGCTATCATACTGTCACGATATGCCACATGTTTCTCTCTTCGCTTATTCTGCTGTCAACATCCTCGACTTTTGTTTTATCGGTCCATTTGATCTTCAACATCCTGCTATAGCATCACGCCTCAAACACAGAGGACGCTGGTGTATACAGAGAAGTCTTAAAGCTAGAAATCTGTATGGAAGTTCAGTTGAACCTGCAGAAAACGTTTGGTGCAAGGATTGGCAGTTGACCCTCAAAATAAACAGGCGTAGCATATTTCGCATAAACAGGTGAAAAGACGGATTATTGGGTATTACAGTATTGGGGAATAAAGACTAGTAGTGAGGACCAAGTTTTTTGCGATTGTACTGTTGTGTAAAATATTCACCGACTGACTGCCTCGTCAATTCAGGGTAAGACCTCGAGCTTTCGACGATTACCTCCATCATATTTGTCAGCAGCAGCTGAGTGTCTAAAACATTCAACCAGTACATTCGTATGGTTTCCGACCGCTGTGCAGAGCAACAACGGCATATTAAAAATCGAGAACTGGAGAAATCTGTGGTTCCTGAGCACAGCCTTACAAACAAACACTTGTTTGACGAAACAAAAGTTTTGACCGAGGGTCCTATATCCTAGGACCCTGTACCTAAAGAGGCTGTAGAAATACTGACTCGTGAAAAGAACTTCAACTGTGGCGGCGTGTATAATCGCTGCAGTTCATGGAAACGAGCTCTCCACACAGTGAGGAGGCAGTGACATCCGTCACAATGTTTACGCGGCTACGGGAGCTATGGCGCCAAGAGTGTCGATGTGGACACCATGTGCGTCAGCATTACGTAATTACCGACCAATCACAAGCCGTCTGTGAGCTATACGGGGTCACCACAGCAGCAATTTGGACAGTCCGTTGCTCCAGACGAAGTCGATGGAGGTAATCGTCGGAGGCTAGTGGTTTTACTCATAAATGACTCGGAAAGAAGTCCGACTATATTTTACACAGGCTCTAGAAGTCCAGAATGAGATTTTCACTCTGCAGCGGAGTGTGCGCTGATATGAAACTTCCTGGCATATCAAAACCGTGTGCCGGACCGAGACTCGAACTCAGGTCCTTTGCCTTTCGCGGGCAAGTGCTCTACCAACTGAGCTTCCCAAGCACGACCCACGACCCGTCCTAACAGAAAGGCAAAGGTCCCGAGTTCGAGTCTCGGTCCGGCAAACAGTTTTAATCTGCCAGGAAGTTTCATATCAGCGCACACTCCGCTGCAGAGTGAAAATCTCATTCTGGAAACATCCCCAAGGCAGTGGCTAAGCCATGTCTCCGCAATATCTTTCTTTCAGGAGTGCTGCTTGGTTCGCAGGAGAGCTTCTGTAAAGGTTGGAAGGTAGGAGACGAGATACTGGCAGAAGTAAAGCTGTTAGGACGGGGCGTGGGTCGTGCTTGGGTAGCTTAGTTGGTAGAGCACTTGCCCGCGAAAGGCAAAGGTTCCGAGTTCGAGTCTCGGTCCGGCACACAGTTTTAATCTGCCAGGAAGTCTCAAGCTCTAGAAGTAGTTATATCCATTAAATATCTGGAAATATGCGTAAAGAGTAATCTGAAGTGCAACTACCGCAAAAAACTAATAACAGGAGCGACATATCTCAGACTGTGATTTCTTGGTTGGAAAGTGTGATTCACCCACGAAGGAGGTAGGGTAAAAGACCCTCATTCGAGTAATGTTTGAATATTACTCGTCAGTCTGAGACTCTTACAAGAAAGGAATAATAAAAGAAATAGAGTCGATTCAAAGAAGGGCAGCTCGTTTCTTCACAGATTCGCCAGCCTCGCGACGATACTCTTCCATCTCGAGTCGCAGGCACCACTAGGGAGGCGTTGGTCATCGTGGTGCGGTAAACAGTTAAAATTCCGTAAACGAACTCCTTAGAAGAGTCAACAAGTACAACGCTTTCTGTGGCGCACGTCTCGTCAAAGACCATAAAGGTAAAATTAGAGACATTCTAGTTCACATGGATTCTCACCACCAACTGTGCTTCACGCGCTGAATCCACAACAAACAGGAAACGGGATAAATAACAGCGGTACACAAAGTACCCTCAGTCATGCACCGTGAGGTGTCTACTAGAGTGCTGATGCAAGTGTCGATGCACTATCGTGCACACTAATGGAGTTTATAAATTACACGCTGTGAGCAAATATATGCCGATTAATTCATTACCTCTCGAATACCGATGAAATGTGCACAACTGTGAATGCCGCTCTGGAGTTGGCAGTTATAAGGAACAAACACTGTTGTTCAAGCTCCATTATCTTTCTACAAGGAAGAACACTCGCCGCAAGCTGTGGGGGAGGGCGTGTCCCTCAGACCGCGTGTCCTGTTAATATTTGTTCCCGCTGGCGGCCGCGCCAGGAAGAGGTTCCTTACAGCTTTCCTGACATATGTTTGCACAGCCAACAGCTCGCTCAGCTTATCGGTGGAAGCGACAATTTTGCCAACGCTCTCTTTCCTTCCCCCCACGGAAGAGGAAGCAAATGTTTGTGCAACGCTTTGCTCTTCTTTGTTCCTGCGAAACAGGTGTACCCAAATGATGACAGGGGCTTACTCTAATGCAAAGAAAGGGGAAGAACCTCCACGCATATTTCACTTCCTCTTTCTTCTAATGTTTGCGATCATTCGATTACAGCTACTTGCCTGTAATGTATGTAGTTTACTTCTCTAAGTGGAGCGGTGGATTACAAATACATTGCGATATCCAACACGCAATTTGATTTTTCAGGTGCTGGGCAGTAGCAGGTGCAGAGAACTTCACGCCGTAAGAGATTCTATCACTTGTGAATGTTACGGAATGCCGAAAGGACTGGAATTGACTACAGTCGAACCGCGCGACCGCTACGGTCGCAGGTTCGAATCCTGCCTCGGGCATAGATGTGTGTGATGTCCTTAGGTTAATTAGGTTTAAGTAGTTCTAAGTACTAGGGGACTGATGACCTCAGATGTTAAGTCCCATAGTGTTCAGAGCCATTGGAACCATTGACTACAGTCAGTCTCAGGACGTCAATTGCGCAGCTGTTCGAGAAGTAGCTCTACGGTGTGAGAATCATACAACTGATGGGAGAGCGGTTTGTTGACCGCGTGCTTTTTCATGCTGCATTCAGGTGACGTCATGTGGCACAGCTCTACACGGCTCCCTATCTGTCACTTGATCCTCTGCGCCTAACTGCACAAAAGTTTCTTTTTAGTAAGATAACAGATTCATTATTCGTTCTGGAGCCGTTGTGGTTAGTGAATTCCAGAACGTCAGTTCCTCCCAAAGCAAAGATTGCAGATTACCCCGTTCAGCGGATCAGCTGTCTTTAAAGGGGAGCTATCAAAACGGAAACAGCAATTCAGAGGACTTTTAACTTTGACGTAGACTCATGGAATATCAAAACTTTATAAACGTAAGGAAAAGCTTGGATTTTAAAATTGGAAACGTTTGTAGTATTTTCAGATCAGATGAGTTAGAATGAAAAACGACCCGCCAGGGTAGCTGAGAGCGCTGCTGCGCTGCTTCCTGGACTCGGCTAGGCGCGCCGGGCACGGATCGAATCCGCCCGGCGGATTAACGACGAGGGCCGATGTGCCGGCCAACCTGGATGGGGTTTTTAGGCGGTTTTCCACATCCCACTAGGTGGATACCGGGCTGGTCCCCATGTTCCGCCTCAGTTACACGGCTCGCAGACATCTGAACACTTTCGCACTATTCCATGGATTACACTCGATGCAGACGGTTGGGGTGCACTAATTCCATCCCAGGGGGTATGGGTGGGGGCAGGAAGGGGATCCAGCCACGCTTTAAACATTAACATGCCAAATACGATTAACGATGGCTGACCCTGCGTAACTGAAGGACAAGGCTCAAACGACAGAATCAATTAGACTAAAAAAAGGGAAACAGGCTTTGGAAAACATGCAGTTAGAAACGCGCTAAGAGGAAAACAGCTACCTGTTGTAACGGTAGTAATAATGTATACTGTAAGCAATCGCCGGCCGGTGTGGCCGTGCGGTTCCAGGCGCTTCAGTCTGGAACCGTGTGACCGCTACGGTCGCAGTTTCGAATCCTGCCTCGGGCATGGATGTGTGTGATGTCCTTAGTTAGGTTTAAGTAGTTCTAAGTTCTAGGGGACTGATGACCATAGAAGTTCAGTCGCATAGTGCTGAGAGCCGTTTGAACCACGTTTTTTGTAAGCAATCGTGTGACCTAACTCACCCGCAAATTTAAGAGTTTGTGACGTACGTATTTTAATAGTTTCATCTTAAATGTCAACTTCGAACAGTCGTGTGTAAAAATTATTTTAAGTAGTATACCAAAACAGAAGATGCAAAGATGGCAATCGTACAAATGGGTGACGCAAGACTATCGTACGGGAATAAGGTGAACGAAAACTTTTCCATGCGTGAATTCTGGACAAGAAAGGACAACAAGTGCATACCTGTGGCGACATCATAGGTAACGAATTTTCTGATACATGATTTAATAAAAGAGTTTCCACGCATTTTTCTGAGAGTACAAAATCGCTAAAAGTTGTTGACGACCGCCAGGCGCTGTGAAGCAGTAGTCAGCACGTTTGAAATCTCCGTCCGACCGTCCAGATATAAGTTTTCCGTGCTTTCCCTAAATCTCCCCAGTCAAATGCCTGTCTGGTTTCTTTCTAAAACGCACCGCGGATTTCTTCCCCCATCCTTTCGTCATCCGACCTTGTGCACCGTCCCCAGTGACCGCGCTGTCGACGGGACTTTAAACTGTACCCTTCCTTCCATCCTTTGTTGACGACCGAGCTATGCACCAACCGTGCGTGGCATGTGCCTTTTGTTTTATACAGTAAGGATGCACTTGTCACTGACAAAAGCTTGAAGTTAGCTACTGCTGCTTAATAAAGTACTATTTTATGACAACAACACGGTGAAAACGATGCCGCACTTAAAATTTATCGAGACCATGGCGTTCATTCACAGCAAGTCAGTCGTTTCATAATGAATGTGAAGTAGTATAGTATTCGCATGGAGTTCAGATTCTAATTGCTTCCTCCTTGTAGAAGGTAGTATTACAAAATCATGCTGGTTAGAGGTAACGAAAAAGGGGAGTAAAAATTATTAGATTAGAAGGGCAGTGGACAATAACAGTTAGGATGTCCCTTCTGATAAAGATAAGAAATGTTTGGAATTCTCACGCGGGATGTGGTACATAATTCCACTTGCAAAAAAGAAAAAAAATGTGGAAGACAAAGATAATGACAACGATCAAAGTCAAGAGGAGTATTTTCATTATACTCGAATTTAGCAAAGACACAATGAGAGAAGTGAAAGCAATTAAGTCCGCTATCTGAAAAGCAACATTATTCGAGATTGGTGAAGTAAATGTTTGCTCCAGTACGTACTAGGTAACGTGCAAGATAAAGAAGAGACATTTTTTTTCCCCTAAGAAGCATCTGTCTTGATGGTCTGAGGGTCAAACAAACTGTTTCTAGACACGGGCTCCTCCTAGGTAAACTATCGCTCACAATGCGTTTTGTTTTCAAGAGGTATTAGTTACCATAGCATTCAACGTCTAAGGTGGACTTCACTGACAGGAGGTCATTACTCGTGGCAGATTAATCTACCAATGGGCAAACATCTATTAGGCGCACTACGAATGTAGTGTTGTGGACATGTTGGGAATGTGGATCTCACGGGGAGCGTGCAAGGGATAAGTCCCTGCAGACGCACTATCCTCTGTGCCCCCCCGGTGGCTGAGATGGATAGAGCGTCTGCCATGTAAGCAGGAGATCCGGGGTTCGAGTCCCGGTCGGGGCACCCATTTTCAACATGTCCCCAATGAAGTACATCAACGCCTGTTGGCAGCTAGGGTGTCCATTTAATTATCATTTCATTTCTAGCAAAGCTGAATGGTCATCCACGGTAACTGTTCTTTCGGGAACAGATACTACCGTCATATATAGTTTTTTTAAATTTTATTTTTCCTTGTAAACAAGAGGACTTTCAGTAGCAGCAGGACTTGTAGTCCGTAAGAAGTTTAACTTCCTTGTTTTCCTTTTGAGGAACGTTTGTGTTAATTCTCATATTCAATTTTTTATCAAATAAGCCAACATGAACTTCTTACTTCATCTTCGTATAGAAATGATCATAGCTATGTGTGCTCGTGTATAAATTAAAAACCGAGCGAGGTGGCGTACTCGCATTCGGTAGAACGACGGTTCAAAAAATGTGGTTCAAATGGCTCTGAGCACTATCGGACTTAGCTTCTGAGGTCATCAGTCCCCTAGAACTTAGAACTACTTAAACCTAACTAACCTAAGGACATCACACACATCCATGCCCGAGGCAGGATTAGAACCTGCGACCGTAGCGGTCACGCTGTTCTAGACTGTAGCGCCTAGAACCACTCGGCCACACCGGCCGGCCAACGACGGTTCAAACCCGCGTCCGTGATTCCCTAAATCGCTTGAGCGAATGCCGGGTTGGTTCCTTTGAAAGGGCACGTCCGATTTCCTTCCTTATTCTTCCATAATCCGGCTTCTGCTCCGTCTCTAACGACCTCGTTGTCGACGGGACGTTAAACACTAGTCGTCGTCTCTTCCTCCTCTAGAAATTAAAAGACTCCAGGTTCCATTCTCAGTCGGTATCGTGACTATTTTCTTATTGATTCTCTCAGTACTCGAAATGACTTTGCCAACGTAAAAACAATCCAAGATACTTCGGTGTCCACGTTTTACACTACGCCCCATTGTAACAGGCTGGGATACTCAGTCCAGAGGCTGGGGAAGGAAAGGCTATACAGTTATCAATAGACATATACCTAGTAAAGCACAGATGTGTCCCAGTTAAACTGTTGTTCGACTTAGATTTACCAGCAAAATGTAGGAATATCTTAGCACGAAGAACTGTAAACGAAACCTTACCAGGAGAATGAGATTCATGAAAGTGGAAGTATCGAAACGCCGGCCGAAGTGGCCGCGCGGTTCTGGCGCTGCAGTCTGGAACCGCGAGACCGCTACGGTCGCAGGTTCGAATCCTGCCTCGGGCATGGATGTGTGTGATGTCCTTAGGTTAGTTAGGTTTAACTAGTTCTAAGTTCTAGGGGACTAATGACCTCAGCAGTTGAGTCCCATAGTGCTCAGAGCCATTTGAACCATTTTGAAGTATCGAAAATGTGGTTCTAAAGTATAATGTTAAGAACTAACTAAAAAGTGTGATTAATGAAAAGAAGTCATATTGTTTAGAAGGCCCTATCCGAGAGAAGCATTATTCGTCAATCCAGTTTTCAGCCACAACTTTTAACTAATTGAAACTTAAGCTAATTTGAGAAGACCATTGCCTGACAAAACTACGATCTCGGGTTATAGTTCCAGTCTGGTTAACCATGAAAGCACACGCTGACAAAATTCTTTTAAAAATCGTCCAGATCCGACTAAAACAAACCACGGGAAGAGAGTTGCGATGGGAACAAGCACGGTTCAGAAAGGGTAGAGGCACCAGGCAGCGATTAGTAAACTTAAAATGAATCATCTAATAGCCTCCAGAATTTGAAAGAGGACTTAATTGTCTGCTTCATAAAAGGCAGCAAAGCATTTCACTGTAATTCTTACTTTAAAATGAGAGAGATTATTGGCTGTACAGGAACACGAGAGCACCTCATACGACCTATCTGCAATGTGTATAAAAACGAAGAAGCAACAGTAAAAATAGAGCAAGAGTACACAGATGCATTCACGCTAGTCAAAGGAATCAAACAGGTATGTACACTTTCTTTTCGTTTGTGGAGCGCGGGTGTGTGTATGTGTGTGTGTGTGTGGCGGGGGGGGGGGGGGGGTAATTGTTATTTAACTAACAAGATAACAAGATATGCAGACGAGGCAACACCTACGGCAGGGAGTGAAGAAGAAATTAATGGGATGTTGGAAAAAGTGTGAAAAGAAAGTGAAAAAGTTGGCCCAAGGCTAAATTTGAAGGAAACAAAATTTTGACAACAGGAATGTAGGCCGATGTGGTGAAGTACAAAGAAATCATTGAAAAAGTTGATCAATAGCAACAAACAGCTTCTGCGACGAGAAATTAAGATGAAGGGTGCAACTTGGAAAAGCCGTTACAGTTAAATTAAGTAAGTCGCTAATGGAAGGGAAAGTACTGATCAAAAAATAGTTGAATAATTTTTCCTATAGTTCTCCATGGATGTGAACCGTGGACTGCGAAAAAACGATGCAAGAAAAGTAATTCTTTTGAAATATGTGGGTTTGGAGAAGTATCGTTCGGCTTTTGTGGAACTTCTTATACTCGAAAGAGCAGGTCAGAGACGTAGATCAAACCCAAGGAGGTGGATAGAGGGTATCAGAGCAATCACTGCAATGATCTTGGAAAAAATGAGTAAATCTACGTCAGTGAGAGCACAGGAGGACATTGATCGGCGTCTCACCAGTTGTAGGGGACGACGCGGTGGACAATAACAACGACAGAACTGTTTTAATATTGTCAATACCTCTAGCCGTTATACCTCAGTTGATGTTTTAATTATGTTTATGAAATACATAAGAAAACATTTACTATAAAAAATCAACTTGATCACAATTTATTTATAACGGTGACCTCTTTCGACCACTACTGTGGTCATCTTCAGCCAATGAGTAAGAACCTCCTTCTGGTGGTAAATCACTACAGTAGTGATTTACCACCAGAAGGAGGTTCTTATTCATTGGTCTGAAGATGACCACAGTAGTGGTCGAAACCGGTGACCGTAATAAATAAATTGTGATCAAGACTGTTTTTGATAGTAAATATTTGTAACACACTGATCACTGTTCACTCCCACAATGTATTCAAAAGTAATTAACATAAGAAAACGTTCCGTCTTTTGCATCTAAATACTTTGACCTGCCGCTACCGAACATGTTTACCTATTGATACTAGGTATCGTCAGTGGACTACAATACCAGGTTGTTATAGTTAAATTTTCCCTATTTAACACGTTATAACACGAAAACTAATTACCGTACGAGTCGACACTTGACAGCAGTAGTGTCATGGAAAGAAGGTTGTGTACATGTAAGAACCCTGGAGATACTAAAAGGTTTCAGATAGATTATATAATGGTAAGACAGAGATTTAGGAACCAAGTTTTAAATTATAAGACATTTCCAGGGGCAGATGTGGACTCTGACCACAATCTATTGGTTATGAACTGTAGATTAAAACTGAAGAAACTGCAAAAAGGTGGGAATTTGAGGAGATGGGACCTGGATAAACTGACAAAACCAGAGGTTATACAGAGTTTCAGGGAGAGCGTAAGGATACAAATAGGAGGAATGGGGGAAAGAAATACAGTGGAAGAAGAGTGGGTAACTTTGAGGGATGAAGTAGTGAAGACAGCTGAGGATCAAGTATGTAAAAAGACGAGGGCTAGTAGAAATCCTTGGGTAACGGAAGAAATATTGAATTTAATTGATGAAAGGAGAAAATATAAAAATGCAGTAAATAAAGCAGGCAAAAAGGAATACAAACGTCTCAAAAATGAGATCGACAGGAAGTGCAATATGGCTAAGCAGGGATGGCTAGAGAATAAATGTAAGGATGTAGAGGCTTATCTCACTAGGGGTAAGATAGGTACTGCCTACAGGAAAATTAAAGAGATCTTTGGAGAAAAGAGAACCACTTGTATGAATATCAAGAGCTCAGATGGAAACCCAGTTCTAAGCAAAGAAGGGAAAACAGAAATTTGGAAGGAGTATATAGAGGGTCCATACAAGGGAGATGACAATATTATGGAAATGGAAGAGGATGTAGATGAAGATGAAATGGGAGATACGATACTGCGTGAAGAGTTCGACAGAGCACTGAAAGACCTGAGTCGAAACATTTCCCCGGGAGTAGACAACATTCCATTAGAACTACTGACGGCCTTGGGAGAGCCAGTCCCGACAAAACTCTACCATCTGGTGAGCAAGATGTATGAGACAGGCGAAGTACCCTCAGACTTCAAGAAGAATATAATAATCCCAATCCAAAAGAAAGCAGGTGTTGACAGATGTGAAAATTACCGAACTATCAGTTTAATAAGTCACGGCTGCAAAATACTAACGCGAATTCTTTACAGACGAATGGAAAAACTAGTAGAAGCCGAACTTGGGGAAGATCAGTTTGGATTCCGTAGAAATACTGGAACACGTGAGGCAATACTGACCTTACGACTTATCTTAGAAGAAAGATTAAGGAAAGGCAAACCTACGTTTCTAGCATTTGTAGGCTTAGAGAAAGCTTTTGAGAATTCTGACTGGAATACTCTCTTTCAAATTCTGAAGGTGGCAGGGGTAAAATATAGGGAGCGAAAGGCTATTTACAGTTTGTATAGAAACGAAATGGCAGTAATAAGAGTTGAGGGCTACGAAAGGGAAGCAGTGGTTAGGAAGGGAGTGAGACAGGGTTGTAGCCTCTCCCCGTTGTTATTCAATCTGTATATTGAGCAAGCAGTGAATGAAACAAAAGAAAAATTCGGAGTAGGTGTTAAAATCCATGGAGAAGAAATAAAAACTTTGAGGTTCGCCGATGACATTGTAATTTTGTCACAGACAGCAAAGGACTTGGAAGAGCAGTTGAACGGAATGGATGGTGTCTTGAAGGGAGGATATAAGATGAACATCAACAAAAGCAAAACATGGATAATGGAATGTAGTCGAATTAAGTCGGGTGATGTTCAGAGTATTAGATTAGGAAATGAGACACTTAAAGTAGTAAAGGAGTTTTGCTATTTGGGGAGCAAAATAATTGATGATGGTTGAAGTAGAGAGGATATAAAATGTAGACTGACAATGGGAAGGAAAGCGTCTCTGAAGAAGAGAAGTTTGTTAACATCGAGTATTGATTTAAGTGTTAGGAAGTCGTTTCTGAAAGTATTTGTATGGAGTGTAGCCATATACGGAAGTGAAACATGGACGATAAATAGTTTAGACAAGAAGAGAATAGAAGCTTTCGAAATGTGGTGCTACAGAAGAAAGCTGAAGATTAGATGAGTAGATCACATAACTAATGAGAGGTGTTGAATAGGATTGGGGAGAAGAGAAGTTTGTGGCACAACTTGACTAGAAGAAGGGATCGGTTGGTAGGACATGTTCTGAGGCATCAAGGGATCACCATTGGAGGGCAGCGTGGGGGGTAAAAATCGTAGAGGTAGACCAAGAGATGATTACGCCAAGCAGATTCAGAAGGGTGTAGGTTGCAGTAGGTAATGGGAGATGAAGAAGCTTGCACAGGATAGAGTAGCATGGAGAGCTGCATCAAACCAGTCTCAGGACTGAAGACCACAACAACAACAACAACAACAACAACAACAACAGTGTCATGGACATGGGGAAGAGAAATAATGCAGAATTAATTCAGGTGAAACACTTTTAATGTGCTGCTACAGTACATCATACCATTACATACCGATACCGTTACCGCTACAAAAACAAGCTCAATGCGGCGCCAATCAGTGTTCAGAAGAGTCTAAAATCGCAGAATTGAATTCTGCGTAGCAGAAAGAAGCATGTCCGTAGGTGTGCTGGCTACCTCTCTTGACATGCTGCGCTTCAGATCAGCACATGTGTGTATGTTCCCCTGGTAAACCCTGCCCTTCATGTTGCCCTACAACCAGAACTCACAGGCAGTAAGATCAGGTAATCGTGCCGGGCAAGCATTTGGGGACGATCGGCTGATAATTCGATCGTTTCCAAATGTGTTTCGGAGAAGCAGCTGAACTTCACAAGAGATGTGCGGTGGAGCCGCATTTTGCATGAAAACTGTTGTATTCAATGAGTCTCTCTCCTCCAGGGCTGGTATGACATGTAGTCGAAGCATATCGCAGTCACGCTGGCCGATTACGCTACACGTCTTTGGGCCTTGAGCGCCAACCTGTTCAAAAACGAATGAGCCAACGATGAACGTAGCCCTGAAGCCACACTATACGCTGACACGTTCACCATACCAAGAAACTTCATGCACAGTGACTGGAGGTGAAGATCCCCACACTCGGCAATTCTGTGTGTTCACCTCACCCGGCTGAGGAAAATGAGCTTCATCTGTCCATGCTATGGCCTGGGGACCTCGTCAACTTCAATGCTTGCGAGAAAGTGGAGAGCGAAGTGAACACGTCGTTGTGCGTCCTGCGGTGAAGGTTGCTGTACAATATGGGTCCAGTAGGGATACCATATGAGAATGATTCGAAGCACCTTCCGTACAGTGGACCACAGGATGTTCAACTGTCGTGACACAGCACGCGCACTGCCTGACGATCGAGAATTGCGCGCAGCGTGTCTTCCACAGCAGCAGCGATTTCATCAACCACCTGTGGTGCAACCGGTCGTCGGCTTCTTCCCGGAGCGACACCCAGTTCTCCAGCTGGTTCAAACTTCTTCCACACTACAGGTAGAGAAAGACGACAGTTTCGTAATCCTCTCAGCCGGCGATATTCTCGAAGTGCAGCTGCAACATTATTGTTGTTTTGGTAATAGAGCTTCACCTAAAATGTCGTGCTCCTTTTGTGCAAGCTCATACTGACACGTCAACAAGTGCACTGCGACTGGTCAGGTGTGTGAGACCATGAACCACAATGATTGATCACGGCACCTGGGGGCCATAGTTGAGACTGAACAGTGGTGCTGTGACCCATGGAAATCATACACCCCATACTCAGTACATTAACGCTACCAAGTTTGGTATTCGTATGATAGTTAGTTTCCGTGTCGTAACGTGTTCAATAGTCAAAGTTTAATTATAACCACCCAGTATAAAGAAAATTATATAATTATTCCTGTCGAGTAGAAGGCCTGTAGTGATTCTTGACAATTCACTTAAATTATCTGTTTACAACTATACATATTTTAAACAACATGAACAACAAAGGTCCCACGCTCCCCCCCCCCCCTCCCCGCCCCACGCCTTTAGTTTTTTCCTCTTCTTTCACCCCCTTTTTCTTCCCCCTCCTCCGTCCAGGTCCCCCCCTCCCATTTACCGTTGCCTGTGGAGTGTCATCTTTGTGCCGACCTTTTAGTGCAGTGATCCTAGTGATTGTTAAGTGTTGTGCGTCTTTTCCAAAGTGTTGCGAATGGACATCATGCTCTTGCAGGGTGTGACTTTTCTGTACCTCTTGCGAACAGAATCCAGACTGTCGCCGTGTTTTTTTAATTGTCTGTCTACTTTTTCCCTGTCTCCTTCCTGTGTATTTTATTATCATCGCCCACCATTAGTTTTATGTTTTAACTTTCCACAATTTTCCGTCGTTTCTACATCTTACGTCACCGTTTTATCGCCTGTTTTTATTGTTTCTTATCTTCTTATGTTTTAAAAATTCTGTAGGCTGAAGAACCAGATACAGTTGATATACAAGTCAACACACCATCAGTAAATGAAATAAGACAAACAATAAAGAAATTAAAGAACAACAAGGCCTGTGGGGAAGACCAGGTATATGCTGAGCTTTTAAAAAATGGAGGACCACAATTGGAAATAGAACTACATTCCTTAATTGAAACAATTTGGGAGACAGAAAACATACCGGCCGATTGGAAAACTGCAATTATATGCCCCATCTTTAAGAAGAATGATCCCCTTGTCTGTGATAACTACAGAGGAATTGCCCTACTCGATGTCACGTATAAAATTTTGTCGATGTGTATACTACACAGACTGATTCCCATAACCGAAGAACTGATTGGGGACTACCAATGTGGTTTCCGCACTAACAGATCCACTTTGGATCACTTATTCACATTGAGACAAATAAATGAGAAGGCATGGGAATTTAATGTAGATATCCATATTCTATTTATAGACTTCAAGAAGGCCTATGATAGCATACACCGACAGACACTCTTAAACACCATGAAAGAATTTGAAATACCATTAAAATTAATCAAATTAGTTAAAATGTGTTTGGAAGAAACCATATGCAAAGTTAAGACACCTGCAGGAGAGACTGAAAATTTTAAGGTGTACACTGGACTGAGACAAGGGGATGCCATCTCACCTATTCTATTTAATATTACCTTAGAGAAGATTGATAGAGAATTCACCAAAACTAATCCACAAGGGATCCAACTGCAGGGACAGAACATTACTAGACTTGCTTATGCAGATGATGTAGCCTTAATAAGCACTTCAAAAGCTGAATTAATCAGGATGATGCAAAATTATTACAAAATAGCTGAGAAAGCTGGACTTCATGTGAATGAAGAAAAGACAGAATATCTAGCCATAAGTACAAAACTCCAAAAGAATACACCACTGACCGTAAATGGTCTCACTTTCAAGGCAGTTGACGACTTCAAGTACTTAGGGAGTCTTTTTAGCAGAGACAATAGAGCAGAAATAGAAATAGACGCCCGTCTAGCAGCAGCTAATAGAACTTTTTTCAGCTGTATCAAAATTTTAATGATGAGATCACTTAGTACTGAATTCCAAATCCGTTTTTATCAGTCAACTATTGTACCAGTAGCATTATATGGATGTGAAGCTATTACATTCAGGAAAAAAGATGAAGAAAAACTGTTGATATTTGAAAGAAAAATACTAAGAAAAATTTTTGGACCAATCTTCGATGAAAATGTCATGGAGTGGAGGATAAGGAAAAATGAAGAACTACGGGAGCTGTACAAACATAGTACCATTGTGGAAATGTTAAAGAAGAGAAGACTGAACTGGGCTGGTCATGTAGCAAGGATGCCGGAGAACAGACTACCCAAAATAGCATCCACTAAGAAATTAGAAGGAAAGAGAAGAAGAGGAAGACCTCGAATTAGGTGGATGGAGAATATTCGGGAAGATGCAGCTAGGATGGGCATCAACTCAGATTGGACAACAATTTCCCTGGATAGAAATAATTGGAAGAGGCTCGTAGAGCAGGTGTATGGTCGATAAGGCCTTAGCCACGTGTAAAGTAAAAAGTAAAAGAAAGTAGGCTGAAGAGCGGCGTACTAAGCTGCTGCCAGCCCACCCCCTTTGGGGGGGAATCGAAATCCAATGAAGGAAAAAATAAAAAAAAAACAAGGGTCCCAAGACGCTTCGCAGACACACATCAGGTATAAGTCAAACACTCTCGACCCAATATAACATGCTGTGTTGCCTGTACCAACAAATCCTGAATCCGGCCACATATTTCGCTTGATACACGCTACGATCGAGCTTTCAATAGTAATCGTAGGTAAGGTACTGAGTCAAATTCATTTCGAAAATCAAAAGATACTATATCTCTATTTGTTGGACATCCTTGAACGATGCCTTTCAGAATGTGATGTGAGGAACGTCCTATTTTCATTTCGTATTCCGGATGTCTTCGGAATACATGCTGGCTGGCATGGAAGAGATCGTTCTGTTCAGATATCTCATGTTGTTTGAGTTACAAAGCATCTCAATTGGCGGAGAGCTCTACAGGAGAGATGTTCTCCACAAAGATGTTAATGTACGAGGATAAAACGTGTTGCATGATTCTACAACAGGTACTCATCAGCGACATACTTGCACGTGAGAGATAAAAATTAACACAACCAGGAATGGTAAGCGCTTTTCTCAAGCGCTTCTTACCCTCTGTTGCTCCAGTTACATCCACGATAAACTGCTGCTAGAAGGGGAACAACTGCTGTCTGAATTAAAGTTGGCGAGTGTGAAAATATGATCAAATGATAGAGAAAATATTTCGGGGACTATTTGAAGTGAGAAGACTAGCTTCGGATATAAGAGATGAGGGGTAGTGTCAAACCAGTTGAAAGTCTGTTCGTTGAAAAATTACGGAATAACAAATACACGTGGTGATGTATCGCTGATGGAAGAGGGAGGTACAAAACACGTTGAGCTACCTCGTTCCTGAGTACAGGGGAGAGCACTGCTTTGGCGCCGGGTACGTTGCTAGCGAACAAAGGCGTTCTGCTGCCGCTGGTCCTCTTGTGGTCAGCGGAGCGCAACCCAGGAACCTGTTCCGTTCCGTTCTGCTGTGTTCTCCTGAGCAGCGTGCTCTACGACCCAGCCGCCAATTGTGAGGCCTGAGTAATTGCATTTCGGCGAAAGCCACAAGCGCGGCGCTCAGGGTACTCCGGCAGATCGCGGTGGCCGGCCTATTGCCTCCGAGCGAAAGGAGCGGCGAGCACAGTGTTTCAGTTCGCTCAACCAGCACTGGTTGGGGCAGCGTGGAGCGTTATGCTACCTCGACAACTTAGTCACGTCACAATCGTAGGGCGTACTCAGCGAACGGCCATTTGACCTCCCGTTCTCCCCTCCCCCTCCCTCCACACCCACCTGAAAAAAATTATCTTTATAAACCTAGGCCCCCTCCCATCCTATGCTACGGACTAATCTGTCGTTTCTACATCTACATCTAAATTAGGGTGGGACCCAAATAAGAAGCTGAAATGAGAAAAATTTTGTGGTAACTTTCACTAATACAATAGCGGTATAGCAGGATTGTGTTAAACCATTTGATTTGTACGACAACAGCATATATAATAAAACATTCTCGGGTTTCAAGTCGCGTCAAGTGGTTTACTGCCCACTAGCTTTCCGCAGAGATCTCCTCTGCCATTGTCAAGTGGATGACTGTCATGTGGTTGACATTGCTGTGCTTATATAGCCGTGCCGACGCTGTGAAGTCGCTCGTGACGTCACTGGTGCTCCCTCAACACCGGATCACACGCTGTACTCACCTGAAATCCATCGTCTCTGTTGAAGGTGTTGTCAGAAATTCTAATCTCCATGGCCTCGTTTATCACGCTATCCCAGAAGCCATTGGTCCGTTTAATAACAGACGCCTCATCGAATACAATTCGGTGTCCGTTTTCCAGAGCATGTTCTGCTACAGCTGACTTTTCGGGATAGCGCAGAGGGTAAGGCCTATCATATTCAATGCGGCGCTGTTCAATAGTGCGAACAGTGTGGCCGACATAGAACTGCCCACATCCACACGGTATCTTGTAAATTCCTGGCGTTCTGAGGCCTGCATTTCATTAGTTGCCGGATCTTTGCCGGAGGCCTGAAGATTGTGTCTATTTTATGCCTCTTCAGGAGCCGACTAATCTTCCCTGTTGTCGAACCAAAAAACGTTAATAATGCGAACTGCTTGGTGTGATCTTCAGAGGTCTTCTTCCTTTGAGGCTTGGATGACACTGCTTGTGTTGTTGCAACCGTTTCCCTTAAAAACTTTGCGTAAGTGGCTCAATTCTCTCGGCAAGTTTTCAGCGTCTGAGACGGTATAGGCTCGATGTACTAAGGTCCTCAGAACTGACTGTTTCTGTGCTGGGTGATGGAAGCTGGTGGCGTGCAGAAACCGACCCGTGTGGGTGGGCTTGCGGTAAACGGTATGACCTAGAGACCCATTGGGTTTACGGCGGACAAGCACGTCCAAGAACGGCAGGCAACCCTCCTTCTCTACTTCCATTATGAAGTTAATGTGGTCGTGGACGCTGTTGAGGTGCTCCAGGAACTCTTCTAACTTTTCTTGTCCATGTGGCCATATGACGAAAGTATCGTCGACGTAGCGATAATAACAGCTTGGCTTTGCAGGAGCCGTGTCCAAGGCGATGTCTTCGAAATACTCCTTAATGAGGTTGGCCACAAACAGGAGCTAATGGACTTCCCATCGCCACGCCGTCAGGTTAAAATATTCACCATCATGTAAGAAATATGACGACGTCAGAGTGTGTTTAAATAAAGCCACGATGGTGTCGTGAAAGAACGGGGACAGCAAGTCAATAGAGTCTGTGATGGGGACACACGTGAATAAAGAAGCCACATCGAAGCTAACTATGATATCCCCTTTAGCAAGTCGCAAACCTTTAATCCGATTGATGAAGTCCGCCGGCTTGTAACTAGAGAATGTTTTATTAACGGACATCGCCGCAAAAGCATGCATTCGTACATAGCATAGATTGTAATGCTTTTTGTAAGAAATCACATAGAAAAATCATCAGAATAAATTATTAAACGAGTAAATATTTTATTGTTTTATAGTTACTACAAGCGAATATATATATATATATATATATATATATATATATATATATATATATATATATATATATATATATATATATATATCATTTAACAAGGGACTTTAATTAGGATAGAAAATCATAATTATTCACACAGTTTACCTGTTTCTGCCAATGGCCCTGCCGTAGTGGCAACACCAGTTCCTGTGAGATCAGCGAATTTAAGCGCTGTCGCACTTGGCTAGCACTTTGATAGGTTACTGTCCGGGTTCGCCGCGAGCTGTTGGCGAGCGCGGTCCACTCAGCCCTTGTGAGGTCAATTGAGGAGCTGCCTGACTGAGAAGTAGCGGTTCCGGCTACGAAAACTGACAACATCCGGGACAGTGGTGTGCGGATCACATGCTCCACAATATCCGCATCCAGTGAAGCCAAAAGACGGAGGATGACGTGGTGGTACCTTTGAGCCATCGGAGGGCTGTTCGGGTACAGGGTGTACCTGTTTCTCACTGTCAACTGGCCTGTAAGTTTTGCCAAGGTAATTTCTGAAAAATCCTTATCGCTAGATTTTCCAGAATAACGAAATCATTTGCGTCCTCATTATTGCTCATGAAAACAACAAAATACAACCAATAAGCAGATTGTAATAATACTTAGAATGTGTATTTTTGTACAAACATACAATTTTAAAATGGTACAGTGCCTGTTGACATTAACAAACTAAAATAGGGTAAATTAGAAAGCAAGTGGTGTTTTTTGCAAGATTTTAGTGCGTGTTGCATGGGGGCTTGGTTAATTATATAATGAATGCAAATACTTTTAAAATTTTCAGTCGCTGTCTGTCAGATTACGCAGTCTCGTAAACGGTTGGCCCTGACTGGTATTTGTACGCAATCTGACTGCATAGAATAACAACAACGAACGAAAGAAAACTTCCGTTAACACAACTAATTAATTAAGTCCCCAGCAACTATAAAACCTAGGAAAAAACGAAACACACGTGTAGCTGTTCTGTGTGTGGAAGTGTGATTCAACGTACACATCTGGCACGGTTCTTCCTCAATAAGACCAGATATTTTAAACACCATTTATACTGAAGTAATAAAAAAACAGAAATACTATAATGGCACATAGAAACCAGAAATACAGTCTAATACAAGAACACTAGCCAGATGCTTTGTTGACTGAACCTGTGACCAAGAGGCATTATTGTTTATGACATTGAAATAAAAAAAAGGAATTTTTTTACCTTCATATATATTGACGAAAAGCACACTCAGATAATTACAGCATCCCCAATCCAACAACATCTGGTGTCTAGCCCATCATAACAATATGACAACATCTGAACAAGCACTCTCC
This sequence comes from Schistocerca nitens, assembly GCF_023898315.1. NCBI lineage: Eukaryota > Metazoa > Arthropoda > Insecta > Orthoptera > Acrididae > Schistocerca > Schistocerca nitens. Next base: position 1,228,555,989 of record NC_064614.1, read on the forward strand.
ATGGGAACTTCTCAACAACGACTTACCACTGCTACATCTCAACAAGCACTGCCTACTGCTACTTCTCAACAAGCACTCTCCACCACGACTTCTCGATAAGCACTGACTACTACGACTTCTCGACAAGAACTGCCAGTGGAGGCGGCGAAATAAAACTCTTTGGCGCAATCTCTGGCGCTGTGGCTCAGTGTAGCCGCCTTTCATATGCCCCTCCTCCACGGGCCAGAATTTGATGGTATTTTTGCCAGCATTGGTGGTGAAAATACCACCAAATTCGTCCAAAAAAATACAGACAAAAATAAAAGATACTATTAATAAGTAAATATCACTTCACTAAATAAATTTGGGCTTTGCACTGACCGTTCAATAACCTAATATATATAATACAGTAGGGAATACAAATGCTTTCATACATGTGATTTTACATAATAGTTTACACAAGTACCATTCAATCTATGGCACCAGCAATGACGAATAGGTATAGGTAAGAGTCTCATAACATCTCATAAACAGTAAACACACAAAAAATCAGTTTATACAAATATTCACATAAAATCTTGTCAATAGTTCAATAAACAAGTAGTTGACAGTTCCAGCAGTAGCACCCACCAATGGTCAACAGGTGCAGACACCTACGAGTGACATTATTTCAGTAGAAACAGTTCCATCAGTGGCACTCAGCAATGTTGAACAGGTGCAGACACCAACAAGTGACATCATTTCAGCAGAAGCAGCTCCATCAGTGGCACCCAGCAATGTTGAGCAGGTGCAGACACCAACAAGTGACATTATTTCAGCAGAAGCAGTCCATCAGTGGCACCCAGTAATGTTGAGCAGGTGCAGACACCAGCAAGTGACAGCATTTCAGTAGAAGCAGTCCATCAGTGGCACCCAGTAATGTTGAACAGGTGCAGGTAACAGTCCATAATATTCACTATCACTAATTACACAGTTCATCAGAGTATATCAGCAGAAATTAAACATTTCCAAGTGGCACCCAGCAATGTTGAATAGGTGCAGGCACGAACAACAGTTTGAAGGCACACACAATTGCTTTTACAAAATTATTATCAATGCTCTTACACTAAACATACAAATTATAATAAACACACAAACGATATCAGATAATTGTCATATTAAATATTACAAATACACAAATATCAGAAAACCTATAATATTTATGGGTGTCAGTGCAAGCCACAACAAACAAGTAAAGTAATATTTAGGAGATAGGTCGGTACCAATTATTTGGGATTAGGAAAGGAAAACACACAAAACACACTCACTCATCTTTTATCCACATTTAAGTACTACTGTGTAATTGAATAGTGTTAACTGTGTAAATGCAATTCTGTCCAAAATTTTATGTTCAACTTGTGTATCAAGTAGTAGTGGCAGCAATGTATAACAGTCAATAATAGTTAGTCAACGTCGTAGTCATTACGTCAAGACCAATGTTTGCCAAGCCAAATCAAAACTTACGGTTTCTGAACAACTGTCAGTGTGCCAAGATATGCAAATGCTTCCTCTCTCTCTCAAAAAAAAAGTATATACTGCTTAGTGATTTAACAAAGTGTGTGTGTAGACAATCTTCCTTCCACTTGAGTGTTCTAGTGTGCTATCTTCGTCCTCCTTGTTCCATATAAACCAACAAAAAAATATGCTCCTCACTCACTTTACCTCTTATCCACCAAAACTCCAATAATCGTTATCATCACATAATCTTAATACTTCAATAATACCTCTTACGTCGATACATATAAACCTTATCATCAATATCATTTACCTTACCTCTTGTCCACCAAAACTCCAATAATCATCAACTTCACACAATCTCAATACCTCAATAATACCTCTTCAATACGTCGATACATATAAACCTCATTACCAATATCATTTCACTTCCTTAACAACTCTTTCCTCTAGTCAGTCTCCTCGAACAAGTACAGACAAAATCCTAGTGAAAACTTCAAATTATCATCCCATGCAATCCGAAGACACAATGTCCACACACAACCTCTGTGTAGTCCACCTGAGCCAAATCTTCTACTCATTATGAATTATAAAATACATTTTGGTTACCTTGTCCATCATAAAATAAAAGAAATGCATACATGATCTCTAACAGCCTTTAGTTCGAGTAACTTTCAGTAAAGAAGTACGAGTACGGAGTGTGAATGATCACATAAGACTTTGAATGAATATATCGTAATATTTCACAGTGTGTACACCACTTCAAGAATCATGGCAAAACAGAAGCAAACATGTGGAGTATTTCTTGTGTCAAGTGTCACTTGATATTTCAATTGCTCACGAAGAATGCAGTGTAATAACTGTCAATGGTCTAAACCTAGTGTTGGTGTGTCATGTCGTTAGCTTCCTTCCTAGTAACATAAATTTATACAGCTTCCATAAAACCTCCAGCTCATGTGACTACGATGAAGTTTCTTGTACCAATGTCGTTCGTAGAATTATAGCAGTTCATTTTCTTATCTTAAAAATATAAGGCACTGAGCGTAAGCAAAACATGCAATAGCGAGTAAATATACCAGTAGAGAACACAATGTCAACAAGTGGATGCCCCACAATCTCTACAACGAGGCTCTGCCAAGCGAACAATCTATAATTAATACCATAGTGTGACCTAAACTCCATGTTCGTACACCATATATCAGCATTTCTATATACCAAATTAAAGAGTAGTTATGACAACAAAACAGAAATGTGTAAATATGCAATCTATACGCAAAGCAGCAAATATATATCTTACATAATAAACAGGTCATTATCATCATATCAGCATAAGCAAATAAATGTTCATATGTAATCTTAATAAGTAAACATGAAGGTGCAAGCAGATAAATCACAAAGTGTAACCTACATACATAACCATATCAGCACAACTAATCAGGTGACAATTATAATTTAAATAAATAAGCACAGCAGGCACATAATAAAAAAAATATGATGTCAGTGAAAAAGCATAGCAGCCAAGCGATGCATAATATACATAAGTAACAACCCTGTTCATTAATCAATCATTGTCAAAATCAGTTAATGTACGCAAGCACGTTGCTTCACAAGTAAATTCATAGAACAAGAAATTTAGCACAAAGTATAAATCACGTAATCGCGAGCAGCAAATTACGTACCTAAGTGGAAATATGTTACCTGAAAAATAAACTCAATTAATAGTTACCTTTTTAGTTTATTATTTTCTTCTTCGAAATTACATTCTTCCTGAAATTTCTCGATAGCAAGTCCTCTTAACGTCGGACACACACAGAATTTACCTGAAGTTCTTAAATATTTTATACAACCGTATCCTGAAAAATACTGAACGTTAATAACATAATTTATCAAATCACTATAGCTTTATACTGAATTTAATCGGAGAAATTAGACTTTGTATTTGTTTACGGCTGTCAGTGCATTCGCACTGAGCGCTCGATCAGCTGTAGGTACGCGTGACGTAGGAAGTAATTGTTTGCGGTCAACGACTGCCTTGTGCGGCGCGCAGACTTGACTGTTGCTTTGAGTATGTGCCGCCGCCGGAACACGGCGCGGTATCCTTGTACACTCCGTGTGTTTAAGTATAACTGTTAGTTTCTCAAAAGTATGTCATTTCACAAAAATTTTAACGTTCGATATATGATGTATTCCCTTAGAGCGCCGAGATTTAAGAGTTTCTACTTCAACAGTGTTATCATGAATAATTTTGCGAACTCTATATGGACCGTTATAAAGCAGAAAAAATTTGCGACAAGCCTTTTCCTTTGTGAGACAAACGATGAGACTTAACACCTTTTGACCAACTGACAAGGTTTTTAAACGACCAGGACGTTTAGCTGATTTCTCTCTTCTAGCAGCCGCAGATGCAATATTTCGTAGAGCCATGTTGACAACTTCAGAATGCCGCAGTTTCCGTGTAGGCGGAAAAGGAACGATTTCAGAAATGCGATTTGTCGGTGCTTTATTTTTTAATATCAATATAGGCGGTAAAAAAAAGTTGAATAATTAGGGAGTTCATTCAGAATGTTTTGAAAAATATGAAGATACTGATCCCACGTTCTGTGATTCTGATGACAATAAAGTCGACACAATTTATTGATTTCCTTCATCCATCTCTCTGAAGCGTTAGAATGAGGGTGAAAAAGTGAAATGAAAATTGGTTTAATCTTACGACGCCGTACGAAGCCAAATTTTGGAGCGAAAATGTGATCCATTATCAGATATAACCTTATCAACATGACCCACTTCTTTAAGAAAATGTTTGATGAAAGCATTAGATACTGTTGCTTTGCGTAAAGGTGTAAAACACACACATTTTGATGTCAATTCCACTGCTACTAAAATGTACGCAAAACCATTAGTAGAACGAACCACTGGACCGAACAAATCGATTGCAGCCATCTCCTTTAATTTCGCTGGAATGATAGGAAACAACGGTGCTCTGTGAGAAATAGTTGGCGGCTTAGCCTTTTGACATAATTAGCATTTGGCAAGAACAGATCGAATACGTTTTTCCATATTACTGAAGTAGCAACTTTCTCGTAATTTATGAAAGCATTTTCTGGGACCAAAGTGTGCATAACTGAAATGTGTATACCAAATTAATTTATTAACCCACTCATCAGGAATACAAACTAACCAAACAAAGTTGTCGACCGATTTTCGTTTAAAAAGAATATCATTGCGAACTAAATAATACTGTCTGATCGCTACGCTTTCTTTTTCTCCTCCAATTCTCCTTAATGTCCTTCCAGATTGGATCCCTGTTTTGCTCCTTAGCGATGTCCTGGAGCGAAGACGAAATAAAATTCTCAAACGCAACACCTGGAATATACATCAAACAATAATTGTTCTCTTTGCAGTCCTCTTCATCACTTTGTTTCAAACCCATAGGTGCACGTGATAAAGCATCAGCAATAATATTTGAAGAACCCTGTATGTAAACAATACTAAAGTCAAATTCCTGTAGATACAGCGCCCATCGTGACAATCTTCCATGAGTTAATTTTGTTGACATAAGAAATCCCAGAGCTCGATGATCGGTGTAAACCTTAGTATGTCTGCCATACAAAAATATGCGAAATTTTGTGAAAGTCCATACAACAGTCAAAGCTTCAAGTTCCGTAATCGAATAATTCTTTTCTGATTTAGAGAGAACACGACTTCCAAATGCAATAGTTTTCTGTACTACAACGCCGTTTTCTTCTATCTCTTGAAATAAGTGTGCACCTAGGCC